>NW_026867792.1:0-106969 GCF_020745735.1 Hemiscyllium ocellatum
CAATGTCAGCAATGAAGGTAGATTGGAAAATTGGGACAGCTCTCCTCGGAGAACCGAAGTTTTCCAAGTCATGAGGGACCTAGAAACAGGAAATAATGTTGTGAAAATGTTCCCACACCTGAAAGGTCCACAACGATTCGGCCGAATTTTAAGGTCACCAGGAAAACAAGTAAAAATGACAGGAGGAAGAACGTTTTCGTACAGGGAGTGGTTAGTGTCAGTAAGTCCCTGTCGGACATTGACAAAGAGGAAGATTCAATGAACACAAAAGGGAATTCGGTGGTCACGTTCAGATGTGCAGATTTACGCTGAGAATGCGAGAGAATGAAACGAATAGACACACGTTGACTGAAGTATAGAACCAGCAGAGCGAAGGTGGGCCGCATGGCCTCCGTCTGCGCTGCGACACATGTTGTGATTCAGTGTGAAATCACAGTTCGACCGACAGAATGTGGGAATTTAGTAAAAACGTTTCTATTTACACAGCCTCCGTACGTCTGCGAAACAGCATATCACACGACAGCAGCGGAGGTCTTTGACATCAGTCTCGAACGTGCGAGCCGCGTGCCAGATGAAAAGCTGAATCGCTCTGTGGACAGGGCCCGGAGCGTGGCAGCAGAGTGGCGCAGCGGGAGCGTGCTGGCCCATAACCCAGAGGTCGATGGATCGAAACCATCCTCTGCTATTATTCAATGTCACCTCGAGCTGATTTCCTTTGGATCGGTGCTCTCTTCTGCCAGCTGCATACCCGAATGGCAAATCCACTCCATGCAAGGTGCGTGGTTTTAGAGGTCTCAGTGGCATTCTGTTGTTCGGCGGTTTTTATTCTGAACTGGATCGCAAAACCAGTTCTCTGCGATGCCAATCAGTTAGTCAAGTTGAAACAAATGTCTTGCGGTTTCGTCCATTCCCTGCAGTAATTCGCTACCCTGGTTCAGACGTGAATGACAAGCATGTCAAAACCTCATCACGACTCAGACACAGTTCCCCCACGATTAGGACGGATCCCACCGATTGTGAATAACCTCAGAGAGAGAGAGAGACAGGCAAACGGCGTGGATTCGATGGGTTGAACGGCTTGTGTCTACTCGAGAATGGTGCTACGTGTTTATGCCATCCCACTGCCTGTCTCTGGGACAGAGAGGCTGAGGGAGCAAAACTGGTTCATTTTTAACCGTCCCTTCCGTGTTGGACTGCCTGCAGTCCCTCAGCTCAGGGCCGTGGGGAGGACTCTCAGTGAGTGAAGGTTTCACTCGGATTCTCTTCATCTGGGACACTTGGGGCTCAGATGTTAACTGCTGCGCGGTAGCAACAAAGAAAGCGATGCCCACTTTGCTATAGACTTTCCGTAAGATTGCTGCGTGAAGACGATTTCTGAACACCAAGAAGGCTGCACAACAATGTGAATTTACCTGGGCGAAGAGTCCTCGGTGTCCATTTCTTTCTGTCCTTCCAGCACAGCATCTTTCCATCTCTCAGATAACAGACCTTTGGAGAAAGTTCACAATCAAAGTTGTTCATGTTCCCCGCATTAATGCAACTGACACCTCTCACCCCAACGGTTTCAGAGAGTGAGAGAGAGAGAGAGAGAGAGAGACTCTACCCCCCCCCCCCCCACACCACGCCCCACCCCACCCCAGAACAACGTGCAAGTAGAAATAAATTGGTTTAATTATCGAGCAGTGGAGATAGTCCAGTTCCTGGGGATGAGACAAACATCAGCGCCCCGGGGACAGAATGACAAGCAGAAGTTCTGGAAACGCTTTGCTGCTTGCAATTCTTGGAGCAATGTGGAATGTACTTCACACTGAGCAACTTTCAGCTGGCTCAGAGTCTCCAATGTACATTGCTGTGTTTGCCGCCAGCTCAGAGAGAGAGAACAATAGGAAGGACGTAGGAGTGAATAACGATCCGCGTGAGAGGGCGAATAGCTGCTCATGGAGACTGTTAGTGGCTAACAATACGTAGTCTGTCATAGCCGACGAGGTGATAACAAGGAGTCGTTGGTGTGGTAGGGGTCAAGGACATGGGGGAGTTCAGGCCCTAAAGTTATGGAACTCGATATTGAAGACCGGAGGGCTGTAAGGTCTCCAAGTGGAAAATGAGTTGTTGTTCTTTCATCTGGAGCTAGAACACTGCTGCAAGCCTGAGACAGAGATGTTGGTCAGGGAACAGGGTGATGTGTTAAAGTGGCAGACAACCGCCAGGTCAGGGCCTTTTTCCTGCGGGCAGAACCGGGATGTTCTGCGAAGCAGTCACCCAGTTTATGCTTCATGCTACATTGGGGAAACGACACTGTGAGCAGCGAATGCAGTGGACTAGGTTGTGGCAAAAGTGCTGCTTTACCTGGCAGGTATGTTTGAGCCCTTGGATATTCAGGAGGGAGCCGGTAAATGGGCAGGTGTTGCACATTCGGCAGTTTCAGGCGAAAGCGACTTGGCACTATGGGAGGTGGGTGTGGGGGTGTTGCGAGTGAAGGAAGAGTGGACCCGAAGTGTAACCCCTGGCACAACGGGTGCGTGTTGGGACCATAACCCACTCTCTCCTATTCACTCAATGTCGTCTTTAGCAGCTTTCCCTTATAACTGCGCTCTGTTCTGCACCTCGCCTTCTCATCTGCTTCCGAAAAAAGGCTTGGACATAAATATTTCACAGTGATATACTGGCCCAATGTGCACAGTCGAGTTGATACACTCGTGGAGATCTGCGTGGTCTTCTCCTGTTCTCTGTATCCCATGGTGAGGAGGGTAATGCTTGTCACTGGCCGCTCGGGTGTCATAGAAAAATTTCAAAACAAAATGTTTGAATTGTCTGCCAGTGGAGAGAGCCCGGTTCCTGGGGACGTGACAAACAGCAGCAGGGAGACTGAATGAGAAGCAGCTGTTCGGGAAAACCCTTTGCCGCTAGCAATTCTTAGAGCAATCTCAAATGTATTTCATAGTGAGCACGTCTCAGGTCACTCAAGCGGTGTGGGGCATCGGTCGTGGGCCGGCTCTCTGGCTCGTTGGTCTAGGCGTATGATTCTCGCTTTGGGTGCTTCACTGTGATGAGTTGCGAGAGGTCCCGGTTCAAATCCCGGACGAGCCCGAGGTTTTTCTAAAACTTGACTTGTGCAAAACTGCCTGATTAATTTTCTCAAAAAGCACCTTGGTGAAACGAGGTTGGGCTGTCTGGAGTACGGACAAGGCAGAAAACAGGGAAGTGAAATGGTTGGATGTCGTGTCGAACAGGTTGACGTGAGCTGTGCGGTGTTCGGGGAATGTCAGCAATGAAGGTAGATTGGAAAATTGGGACAGCTCTCCTCGGAGAACCGAAGTTTTCCAAGTCATGAGGGACCTAGAAACAGGAAATAATGTTGTGAAAATGTTCCCACACCTGAAAGGTCCACAACGATTCGGCCGAATTTTAAGGTCACCAGGAAAACAAGTAAAAATGACAGGAGGAAGAACGTTTTCGTACAGGGAGTGGTTAGTGTCAGTAAGTCCCTGTCGGACATTGACAAAGAGGAAGATTCAATGAACACAAAAGGGAATTCGGTGGTCACGTTCAGATGTGCAGATTTACGCTGAGAATGCGAGAGAATGAAACGAATAGACACACGTTGACTGAAGTATAGAACCAGCAGAGCGAAGGTGGGCCGCATGGCCTCCGTCTGCGCTGCGACACATGTTGTGATTCAGTGTGAAATCACAGTTCGACCGACAGAATGTGGGAATTTAGTAAAAACGTTTCTATTTACACAGCCTCCGTACGTCTGCGAAACAGCATATCACACGACAGCAGCGGAGGTCTTTGACATCAGTCTCGAACGTGCGAGCCGCGTGCCAGATGAAAAGCTGAATCGCTCTGTGGACAGGGCCCGGAGCGTGGCAGCAGAGTGGCGCAGCGGGAGCGTGCTGGGCCCATAACCCAGAGGTCGATGGATCGAAACCATCCTCTGCTATTATTCAATGTCACCTCGAGCTGATTTCCTTTGGATCGGTGCTCTCTTCTGCCAGCTGCATACCCGAATGGCAAATCCACTCCATGCAAGGTGCGTGGTTTTAGAGGTCTCAGTGGCATTCTGTTGTTCGGCGGTTTTTATTCTGAACTGGATCGCAAAACCAGTTCTCTGCGATGCCAATCAGTTAGTCAAGTTGAAACAAATGTCTTGCGGTTTCGTCCATTCCCTGCAGTAATTCGCTACCCTGGTTCAGACGTGAATGACAAGCATGTCAAAAACCTCATCACGACTCAGACACAGTTCCCCCACGATTAGGACGGATCCCACCGATTGTGAATAACCTCAGAGAGAGAGAGAGACAGGCAAACGGCGTGGATTCGATGGGTTGAACGGCTTGTGTCTACTCGAGAATGGTGCTACGTGTTTATGCCATCCCACTGCCTGTCTCTGGGACAGAGAGGCTGAGGGAGCAAAACTGGTTCATTTTTAACCGTCCCTTCCGTGTTGGACTGCCTGCAGTCCCTCAGCTCAGGGCCGTGGGGAGGACTCTCAGTGAGTGAAGGTTTCACTCGGATTCTCTTCATCTGGGACACTTGGGGCTCAGATGTTAACTGCTGCGCGGTAGCAACAAAGAAAGCGATGCCCACTTTGCTATAGACTTTCCGTAAGATTGCTGCGTGAAGACGATTTCTGAACACCAAGAAGGCTGCACAACAATGTGAATTTACCTGGGCGAAGAGTCCTCGGTGTCCATTTCTTTCTGTCCTTCCAGCACAGCATCTTTCCATCTCTCAGATAACAGACCTTTGGAGAAAGTTCACAATCAAAGTTGTTCATGTTCCCCGCATTAATGCAACTGACACCTCTCACCCCAACGGTTTCAGAGAGTGAGAGAGAGAGAGAGAGAGAGAGAGACTCTACCCGCCCCCACCCTACACCACGCCCCACCCCCACCCCAGAACAACGTGCAAGTAGAAATAAATTGGTTTAATTATCGAGCAGTGGAGATAGTCCAGTTCCTGGGGATGAGACAAACATCAGCGCCCCGGGGACAGAATGACAAGCAGAAGTTCTGGAAACGCTTTGCTGCTTGCAATTCTTGGAGCAATGTGGAATGTACTTCACACTGAGCAACTTTCAGCTGGCTCAGAGTCTCCAATGTACATTGCTGTGTTTGCCGCCAGCTCAGAGAGAGAGAACAATAGGAAGGACGTAGGAGTGAATAACGATCCGCGTGAGAGGGCGAATAGCTGCTCATGGAGACTGTTAGTGGCTAACAATACGTAGTCTGTCATAGCCGACGAGGTGATAACAAGGAGTCGTTGGTGTGGTAGGGGTCAAGGACATGGGGGAGTTCAGGCCCTAAAGTTATGGAACTCGATATTGAAGACCGGAGGGCTGTAAGGTCTCCAAGTGGAAAATGAGTTGTTGTTCTTTCATCTGGAGCTAGAACACTGCTGCAAGCCTGAGACAGAGATGTTGGTCAGGGAACAGGGTGATGTGTTAAAGTGGCAGACAACCGCCAGGTCAGGGCCTTTTTCCTGCGGGCAGAACCGGGATGTTCTGCGAAGCAGTCACCCAGTTTATGCTTCATGCTACATTGGGGAAACGACACTGTGAGCAGCGAATGCAGTGGACTAGGTTGTGGCAAAAGTGCTGCTTTACCTGGCAGGTATGTTTGAGCCCTTGGATATTCAGGAGGGAGCCGGTAAATGGGCAGGTGTTGCACATTCGGCAGTTTCAGGCGAAAGCGACTTGGCACTATGGGAGGTGGGTGTGGGGTGTTGCGAGTGAAGGAAGAGTGGACCCGAAGTGTAACCCCTGGCACAACGGGTGCGTGTTGGGACCATAACCCACTCTCTCCTATTCACTCAATGTCGTCTTTAGCAGCTTTCCCTTATAACTGCGCTCTGTTCTGCACCTCGCCTTCTCATCTGCTTCCGAAAAAAGGCTTGGACATAAATATTTCACAGTGATATACTGGCCCAATGTGCACAGTCGAGTTGATACACTCGTGGAGATCTGCGTGGTCTTCTCCTGTTCTCTGTATCCCATGGTGAGGAGGGTAATGCTTGTCACTGGCCGCTCGGGTGTCATAGAAAAATTTCAAAACAAAATGTTTGAATTGTCTGCCAGTGGAGAGAGCCCGGTTCCTGGGGACGTGACAAACAGCAGCAGGGAGACTGAATGAGAAGCAGCTGTTCGGGAAACCCTTTGCCGCTAGCAATTCTTAGAGCAATCTCAAATGTATTTCATAGTGAGCACGTCTCAGGTCACTCAAGCGGTGTGGGGCATCGGTCGTGGGCCGGCTCTCTGGCTCGTTGGTCTAGGCGTATGATTCTCGCTTTGGGTGCTTCACTGTGATGAGTTGCGAGAGGTCCCGGGTTCAAATCCCGGACGAGCCCGAGGTTTTTCTAAAACTTGACTTGTGCAAAACTGCCTGATTAATTTTCTCAAAAAGCACCTTGGTGAAACGAGGTTGGGCTGTCTGGAGTACGGACAAGGCAGAAAACAGGGAAGTGAAATGGTTGGATGTCGTGTCGAACAGGTTGACGTGAGCTGTGCGGTGTTCGGGGAATGTCAGCAATGAAGGTAGATTGGAAAATTGGGACAGCTCTCCTCGGAGAACCGAAGTTTTCCAAGTCATGAGGGACCTAGAAACAGGAAATAATGTTGTGAAAATGTTCCCACACCTGAAAGGTCCACAACGATTCGGCCGAATTTTAAGGTCACCAGGAAAACAAGTAAAAATGACAGGAGGAAGAACGTTTTCGTACAGGGAGTGGTTAGTGTCAGTAAGTCCCTGTCGGACATTGACAAAGAGGAAGATTCAATGAACACAAAAGGGAATTCGGTGGTCACGTTCAGATGTGCAGATTTACGCTGAGAATGCGAGAGAATGAAACGAATAGACACACGTTGACTGAAGTATAGAACCAGCAGAGCGAAGGTGGGCCGCATGGCCTCCGTCTGCGCTGCGACACATGTTGTGATTCAGTGTGAAATCACAGTTCGACCGACAGAATGTGGGAATTTAGTAAAACGTTTCTATTTACACAGCCTCCGTACGTCTGCGAAACAGCATATCACACGACAGCAGCGGAGGTCTTTGACATCAGTCTCGAACGTGCGAGCCGCGTGCCAGATGAAAAGCTGAATCGCTCTGTGGACAGGGCCCGGAGCGTGGCAGCAGAGTGGCGCAGCGGGAGCGTGCTGGGCCCATAACCCAGAGGTCGATGGATCGAAACCATCCTCTGCTATTATTCAATGTCACCTCGAGCTGATTTCCTTTGGATCGGTGCTCTCTTCTGCCAGCTGCATACCCGAATGGCAAATCCACTCCATGCAAGGTGCGTGGTTTTAGAGGTCTCAGTGGCATTCTGTTGTTCGGCGGTTTTTATTCTGAACTGGATCGCAAAACCAGTTCTCTGCGATGCCAATCAGTTAGTCAAGTTGAAACAAATGTCTTGCGGTTTCGTCCATTCCCTGCAGTAATTCGCTACCCTGGTTCAGACGTGAATGACAAGCATGTCAAAAACCTCATCACGACTCAGACACAGTTCCCCCACGATTAGGACGGATCCCACCGATTGTGAATAACCTCAGAGAGAGAGAGAGACAGGCAAACGGCGTGGATTCGATGGGTTGAACGGCTTGTGTCTACTCGAGAATGGTGCTACGTGTTTATGCCATCCCACTGCCTGTCTCTGGGACAGAGAGGCTGAGGGAGCAAAACTGGTTCATTTTTAACCGTCCCTTCCGTGTTGGACTGCCTGCAGTCCCTCAGCTCAGGGCCGTGGGGAGGACTCTCAGTGAGTGAAGGTTTCACTCGGATTCTCTTCATCTGGGACACTTGGGGCTCAGATGTTAACTGCTGCGCGGTAGCAACAAAGAAAGCGATGCCCACTTTGCTATAGACTTTCCGTAAGATTGCTGCGTGAAGACGATTTCTGAACACCAAGAAGGCTGCACAACAATGTGAATTTACCTGGGCGAAGAGTCCTCGGTGTCCATTTCTTTCTGTCCTTCCAGCACAGCATCTTTCCATCTCTCAGATAACAGACCTTTGGAGAAAGTTCACAATCAAAGTTGTTCATGTTCCCCGCATTAATGCAACTGACACCTCTCACCCCAACGGTTTCAGAGAGTGAGAGAGAGAGAGAGAGAGAGAGACTCTACCCGCCCCCACCCTACACCACGCCCCACCCCACCCCAGAACAACGTGCAAGTAGAAATAAATTGGTTTAATTATCGAGCAGTGGAGATAGTCCAGTTCCTGGGGATGAGACAAACATCAGCGCCCCGGGGACAGAATGACAAGCAGAAGTTCTGGAAACGCTTTGCTGCTTGCAATTCTTGGAGCAATGTGGAATGTACTTCACACTGAGCAACTTTCAGCTGGCTCAGAGTCTCCAATGTACATTGCTGTGTTTGCCGCCAGCTCAGAGAGAGAGAACAATAGGAAGGACGTAGGAGTGAATAACGATCCGCGTGAGAGGGCGAATAGCTGCTCATGGAGACTGTTAGTGGCTAACAATACGTAGTCTGTCATAGCCGACGAGGTGATAACAAGGAGTCGTTGGTGTGGTAGGGGTCAAGGACATGGGGGAGTTCAGGCCCTAAAGTTATGGAACTCGATATTGAAGACCGGAGGGCTGTAAGGTCTCCAAGTGGAAAATGAGTTGTTGTTCTTTCATCTGGAGCTAGAACACTGCTGCAAGCCTGAGACAGAGATGTTGGTCAGGGAACAGGGTGATGTGTTAAAGTGGCAGACAACCGCCAGGTCAGGGCCTTTTTCCTGCGGGCAGAACCGGGATGTTCTGCGAAGCAGTCACCCAGTTTATGCTTCATGCTACATTGGGGAAACGACACTGTGAGCAGCGAATGCAGTGGACTAGGTTGTGGCAAAAGTGCTGCTTTACCTGGCAGGTATGTTTGAGCCCTTGGATATTCAGGAGGGAGCCGGTAAATGGGCAGGTGTTGCACATTCGGCAGTTTCAGGCGAAAGCGACTTGGCACTATGGGAGGTGGGTGTGGGGTGTTGCGAGTGAAGGAAGAGTGGACCCGAAGTGTAACCCCTGGCACAACGGGTGCGTGTTGGGACCATAACCCACTCTCTCCTATTCACTCAATGTCGTCTTTAGCAGCTTTCCCTTATAACTGCGCTCTGTTCTGCACCTCGCCTTCTCATCTGCTTCCGAAAAAAGGCTTGGACATAAATATTTCACAGTGATATACTGGCCCAATGTGCACAGTCGAGTTGATACACTCGTGGAGATCTGCGTGGTCTTCTCCTGTTCTCTGTATCCCATGGTGAGGAGGGTAATGCTTGTCACTGGCCGCTCGGGTGTCATAGAAAAATTTCAAAACAAAATGTTTGAATTGTCTGCCAGTGGAGAGAGCCCGGTTCCTGGGGACGTGACAAACAGCAGCAGGGAGACTGAATGAGAAGCAGCTGTTCGGGAAACCCTTTGCCGCTAGCAATTCTTAGAGCAATCTCAAATGTATTTCATAGTGAGCACGTCTCAGGTCACTCAAGCGGTGTGGGGCATCGGTCGTGGGCCGGCTCTCTGGCTCGTTGGTCTAGGCGTATGATTCTCGCTTTGGGTGCTTCACTGTGATGAGTTGCGAGAGGTCCCGGGTTCAAATCCCGGACGAGCCCGAGGTTTTTCTAAAACTTGACTTGTGCAAAACTGCCTGATTAATTTTCTCAAAAAGCACCTTGGTGAAACGAGGTTGGGCTGTCTGGAGTACGGACAAGGCAGAAAACAGGGAAGTGAAATGGTTGGATGTCGTGTCGAACAGGTTGACGTGAGCTGTGCGGTGTTCGGGGAATGTCAGCAATGAAGGTAGATTGGAAAATTGGGACAGCTCTCCTCGGAGAACCGAAGTTTTCCAAGTCATGAGGGACCTAGAAACAGGAAATAATGTTGTGAAAATGTTCCCACACCTGAAAGGTCCACAACGATTCGGCCGAATTTTAAGGTCACCAGGAAAACAAGTAAAAATGACAGGAGGAAGAACGTTTTCGTACAGGGAGTGGTTAGTGTCAGTAAGTCCCTGTCGGACATTGACAAAGAGGAAGATTCAATGAACACAAAAGGGAATTCGGTGGTCACGTTCAGATGTGCAGATTTACGCTGAGAATGCGAGAGAATGAAACGAATAGACACACGTTGACTGAAGTATAGAACCAGCAGAGCGAAGGTGGGCCGCATGGCCTCCGTCTGCGCTGCGACACATGTTGTGATTCAGTGTGAAATCACAGTTCGACCGACAGAATGTGGGAATTTAGTAAAAACGTTTCTATTTACACAGCCTCCGTACGTCTGCGAAACAGCATATCACACGACAGCAGCGGAGGTCTTTGACATCAGTCTCGAACGTGCGAGCCGCGTGCCAGATGAAAAGCTGAATCGCTCTGTGGACAGGGCCCGGAGCGTGGCAGCAGAGTGGCGCAGCGGGAGCGTGCTGGGCCCATAACCCAGAGGTCGATGGATCGAAACCATCCTCTGCTATTATTCAATGTCACCTCGAGCTGATTTCCTTTGGATCGGTGCTCTCTTCTGCCAGCTGCATACCCGAATGGCAAATCCACTCCATGCAAGGTGCGTGGTTTTAGAGGTCTCAGTGGCATTCTGTTGTTCGGCGGTTTTTATTCTGAACTGGATCGCAAAACCAGTTCTCTGCGATGCCAATCAGTTAGTCAAGTTGAAACAAATGTCTTGCGGTTTCGTCCATTCCCTGCAGTAATTCGCTACCCTGGTTCAGACGTGAATGACAAGCATGTCAAAAACCTCATCACGACTCAGACACAGTTCCCCCACGATTAGGACGGATCCCACCGATTGTGAATAACCTCAGAGAGAGAGAGAGACAGGCAAACGGCGTGGATTCGATGGGTTGAACGGCTTGTGTCTACTCGAGAATGGTGCTACGTGTTTATGCCATCCCACTGCCTGTCTCTGGGACAGAGAGGCTGAGGGAGCAAAACTGGTTCATTTTTAACCGTCCCTTCCGTGTTGGACTGCCTGCAGTCCCTCAGCTCAGGGCCGTGGGGAGGACTCTCAGTGAGTGAAGGTTTCACTCGGATTCTCTTCATCTGGGACACTTGGGGCTCAGATGTTAACTGCTGCGCGGTAGCAACAAAGAAAGCGATGCCCACTTTGCTATAGACTTTCCGTAAGATTGCTGCGTGAAGACGATTTCTGAACACCAAGAAGGCTGCACAACAATGTGAATTTACCTGGGCGAAGAGTCCTCGGTGTCCATTTCTTTCTGTCCTTCCAGCACAGCATCTTTCCATCTCTCAGATAACAGACCTTTGGAGAAAGTTCACAATCAAAGTTGTTCATGTTCCCCGCATTAATGCAACTGACACCTCTCACCCCAACGGTTTCAGAGAGTGAGAGAGAGAGAGAGAGAGAGAGACTCTACCCGCCCCCACCCTACACCACGCCCCACCCCACCCCAGAACAACGTGCAAGTAGAAATAAATTGGTTTAATTATCGAGCAGTGGAGATAGTCCAGTTCCTGGGGATGAGACAAACATCAGCGCCCCGGGGACAGAATGACAAGCAGAAGTTCTGGAAACGCTTTGCTGCTTGCAATTCTTGGAGCAATGTGGAATGTACTTCACACTGAGCAACTTTCAGCTGGCTCAGAGTCTCCAATGTACATTGCTGTGTTTGCCGCCAGCTCAGAGAGAGAGAACAATAGGAAGGACGTAGGAGTGAATAACGATCCGCGTGAGAGGGCGAATAGCTGCTCATGGAGACTGTTAGTGGCTAACAATACGTAGTCTGTCATAGCCGACGAGGTGATAACAAGGAGTCGTTGGTGTGGTAGGGGTCAAGGACATGGGGGAGTTCAGGCCCTAAAGTTATGGAACTCGATATTGAAGACCGGAGGGCTGTAAGGTCTCCAAGTGGAAAATGAGTTGTTGTTCTTTCATCTGGAGCTAGAACACTGCTGCAAGCCTGAGACAGAGATGTTGGTCAGGGAACAGGGTGATGTGTTAAAGTGGCAGACAACCGCCAGGTCAGGGCCTTTTTCCTGCGGGCAGAACCGGGATGTTCTGCGAAGCAGTCACCCAGTTTATGCTTCATGCTACATTGGGGAAACGACACTGTGAGCAGCGAATGCAGTGGACTAGGTTGTGGCAAAAGTGCTGCTTTACCTGGCAGGTATGTTTGAGCCCTTGGATATTCAGGAGGGAGCCGGTAAATGGGCAGGTGTTGCACATTCGGCAGTTTCAGGCGAAAGCGACTTGGCACTATGGGAGGTGGGTGTGGGGTGTTGCGAGTGAAGGAAGAGTGGACCCGAAGTGTAACCCCTGGCACAACGGGTGCGTGTTGGGACCATAACCCACTCTCTCCTATTCACTCAATGTCGTCTTTAGCAGCTTTCCCTTATAACTGCGCTCTGTTCTGCACCTCGCCTTCTCATCTGCTTCCGAAAAAAGGCTTGGACATAAATATTTCACAGTGATATACTGGCCCAATGTGCACAGTCGAGTTGATACACTCGTGGAGATCTGCGTGGTCTTCTCCTGTTCTCTGTATCCCATGGTGAGGAGGGTAATGCTTGTCACTGGCCGCTCGGGTGTCATAGAAAAATTTCAAAACAAAATGTTTGAATTGTCTGCCAGTGGAGAGAGCCCGGTTCCTGGGGACGTGACAAACAGCAGCAGGGAGACTGAATGAGAAGCAGCTGTTCGGGAAACCCTTTGCCGCTAGCAATTCTTAGAGCAATCTCAAATGTATTTCATAGTGAGCACGTCTCAGGTCACTCAAGCGGTGTGGGGCATCGGTCGTGGGCCGGCTCTCTGGCTCGTTGGTCTAGGCGTATGATTCTCGCTTTGGGTGCTTCACTGTGATGAGTTGCGAGAGGTCCCGGGTTCAAATCCCGGACGAGCCCGAGGTTTTTCTAAAACTTGACTTGTGCAAAACTGCCTGATTAATTTTCTCAAAAAGCACCTTGGTGAAACGAGGTTGGGCTGTCTGGAGTACGGACAAGGCAGAAAACAGGGAAGTGAAATGGTTGGATGTCGTGTCGAACAGGTTGACGTGAGCTGTGCGGTGTTCGGGGAATGTCAGCAATGAAGGTAGATTGGAAAATTGGGACAGCTCTCCTCGGAGAACCGAAGTTTTCCAAGTCATGAGGGACCTAGAAACAGGAAATAATGTTGTGAAAATGTTCCCACACCTGAAAGGTCCACAACGATTCGGCCGAATTTTAAGGTCACCAGGAAAACAAGTAAAAATGACAGGAGGAAGAACGTTTTCGTACAGGGAGTGGTTAGTGTCAGTAAGTCCCTGTCGGACATTGACAAAGAGGAAGATTCAATGAACACAAAAGGGAATTCGGTGGTCACGTTCAGATGTGCAGATTTACGCTGAGAATGCGAGAGAATGAAACGAATAGACACACGTTGACTGAAGTATAGAACCAGCAGAGCGAAGGTGGGCCGCATGGCCTCCGTCTGCGCTGCGACACATGTTGTGATTCAGTGTGAAATCACAGTTCGACCGACAGAATGTGGGAATTTAGTAAAAACGTTTCTATTTACACAGCCTCCGTACGTCTGCGAAACAGCATATCACACGACAGCAGCGGAGGTCTTTGACATCAGTCTCGAACGTGCGAGCCGCGTGCCAGATGAAAAGCTGAATCGCTCTGTGGACAGGGCCCGGAGCGTGGCAGCAGAGTGGCGCAGCGGGAGCGTGCTGGGCCCATAACCCAGAGGTCGATGGATCGAAACCATCCTCTGCTATTATTCAATGTCACCTCGAGCTGATTTCCTTTGGATCGGTGCTCTCTTCTGCCAGCTGCATACCCGAATGGCAAATCCACTCCATGCAAGGTGCGTGGTTTTAGAGGTCTCAGTGGCATTCTGTTGTTCGGCGGTTTTTATTCTGAACTGGATCGCAAAACCAGTTCTCTGCGATGCCAATCAGTTAGTCAAGTTGAAACAAATGTCTTGCGGTTTCGTCCATTCCCTGCAGTAATTCGCTACCCTGGTTCAGACGTGAATGACAAGCATGTCAAAAACCTCATCACGACTCAGACACAGTTCCCCCACGATTAGGACGGATCCCACCGATTGTGAATAACCTCAGAGAGAGAGAGAGACAGGCAAACGGCGTGGATTCGATGGGTTGAACGGCTTGTGTCTACTCGAGAATGGTGCTACGTGTTTATGCCATCCCACTGCCTGTCTCTGGGACAGAGAGGCTGAGGGAGCAAAACTGGTTCATTTTTAACCGTCCCTTCCGTGTTGGACTGCCTGCAGTCCCTCAGCTCAGGGCCGTGGGGAGGACTCTCAGTGAGTGAAGGTTTCACTCGGATTCTCTTCATCTGGGACACTTGGGGCTCAGATGTTAACTGCTGCGCGGTAGCAACAAAGAAAGCGATGCCCACTTTGCTATAGACTTTCCGTAAGATTGCTGCGTGAAGACGATTTCTGAACACCAAGAAGGCTGCACAACAATGTGAATTTACCTGGGCGAAGAGTCCTCGGTGTCCATTTCTTTCTGTCCTTCCAGCACAGCATCTTTCCATCTCTCAGATAACAGACCTTTGGAGAAAGTTCACAATCAAAGTTGTTCATGTTCCCCGCATTAATGCAACTGACACCTCTCACCCCAACGGTTTCAGAGAGTGAGAGAGAGAGAGAGAGAGAGAGACTCTACCCGCCCCCACCCTACACCACGCCCCACCCCACCCCAGAACAACGTGCAAGTAGAAATAAATTGGTTTAATTATCGAGCAGTGGAGATAGTCCAGTTCCTGGGGATGAGACAAACATCAGCGCCCCGGGGACAGAATGACAAGCAGAAGTTCTGGAAACGCTTTGCTGCTTGCAATTCTTGGAGCAATGTGGAATGTACTTCACACTGAGCAACTTTCAGCTGGCTCAGAGTCTCCAATGTACATTGCTGTGTTTGCCGCCAGCTCAGAGAGAGAGAACAATAGGAAGGACGTAGGAGTGAATAACGATCCGCGTGAGAGGGCGAATAGCTGCTCATGGAGACTGTTAGTGGCTAACAATACGTAGTCTGTCATAGCCGACGAGGTGATAACAAGGAGTCGTTGGTGTGGTAGGGGTCAAGGACATGGGGGAGTTCAGGCCCTAAAGTTATGGAACTCGATATTGAAGACCGGAGGGCTGTAAGGTCTCCAAGTGGAAAATGAGTTGTTGTTCTTTCATCTGGAGCTAGAACACTGCTGCAAGCCTGAGACAGAGATGTTGGTCAGGGAACAGGGTGATGTGTTAAAGTGGCAGACAACCGCCAGGTCAGGGCCTTTTTCCTGCGGGCAGAACCGGGATGTTCTGCGAAGCAGTCACCCAGTTTATGCTTCATGCTACATTGGGGAAACGACACTGTGAGCAGCGAATGCAGTGGACTAGGTTGTGGCAAAAGTGCTGCTTTACCTGGCAGGTATGTTTGAGCCCTTGGATATTCAGGAGGGAGCCGGTAAATGGGCAGGTGTTGCACATTCGGCAGTTTCAGGCGAAAGCGACTTGGCACTATGGGAGGTGGGTGTGGGGTGTTGCGAGTGAAGGAAGAGTGGACCCGAAGTGTAACCCCTGGCACAACGGGTGCGTGTTGGGACCATAACCCACTCTCTCCTATTCACTCAATGTCGTCTTTAGCAGCTTTCCCTTATAACTGCGCTCTGTTCTGCACCTCGCCTTCTCATCTGCTTCCGAAAAAAGGCTTGGACATAAATATTTCACAGTGATATACTGGCCCAATGTGCACAGTCGAGTTGATACACTCGTGGAGATCTGCGTGGTCTTCTCCTGTTCTCTGTATCCCATGGTGAGGAGGGTAATGCTTGTCACTGGCCGCTCGGGTGTCATAGAAAAATTTCAAAACAAAATGTTTGAATTGTCTGCCAGTGGAGAGAGCCCGGTTCCTGGGGACGTGACAAACAGCAGCAGGGAGACTGAATGAGAAGCAGCTGTTCGGGAAACCCTTTGCCGCTAGCAATTCTTAGAGCAATCTCAAATGTATTTCATAGTGAGCACGTCTCAGGTCACTCAAGCGGTGTGGGGCATCGGTCGTGGGCCGGCTCTCTGGCTCGTTGGTCTAGGCGTATGATTCTCGCTTTGGGTGCTTCACTGTGATGAGTTGCGAGAGGTCCCGGGTTCAAATCCCGGACGAGCCCGAGGTTTTTCTAAAACTTGACTTGTGCAAAACTGCCTGATTAATTTTCTCAAAAAGCACCTTGGTGAAACGAGGTTGGGCTGTCTGGAGTACGGACAAGGCAGAAAACAGGGAAGTGAAATGGTTGGATGTCGTGTCGAACAGGTTGACGTGAGCTGTGCGGTGTTCGGGGAATGTCAGCAATGAAGGTAGATTGGAAAATTGGGACAGCTCTCCTCGGAGAACCGAAGTTTTCCAAGTCATGAGGGACCTAGAAACAGGAAATAATGTTGTGAAAATGTTCCCACACCTGAAAGGTCCACAACGATTCGGCCGAATTTTAAGGTCACCAGGAAAACAAGTAAAAATGACAGGAGGAAGAACGTTTTCGTACAGGGAGTGGTTAGTGTCAGTAAGTCCCTGTCGGACATTGACAAAGAGGAAGATTCAATGAACACAAAAGGGAATTCGGTGGTCACGTTCAGATGTGCAGATTTACGCTGAGAATGCGAGAGAATGAAACGAATAGACACACGTTGACTGAAGTATAGAACCAGCAGAGCGAAGGTGGGCCGCATGGCCTCCGTCTGCGCTGCGACACATGTTGTGATTCAGTGTGAAATCACAGTTCGACCGACAGAATGTGGGAATTTAGTAAAAACGTTTCTATTTACACAGCCTCCGTACGTCTGCGAAACAGCATATCACACGACAGCAGCGGAGGTCTTTGACATCAGTCTCGAACGTGCGAGCCGCGTGCCAGATGAAAAGCTGAATCGCTCTGTGGACAGGGCCCGGAGCGTGGCAGCAGAGTGGCGCAGCGGGAGCGTGCTGGGCCCATAACCCAGAGGTCGATGGATCGAAACCATCCTCTGCTATTATTCAATGTCACCTCGAGCTGATTTCCTTTGGATCGGTGCTCT
The DNA here is from genome assembly GCF_020745735.1 of Hemiscyllium ocellatum. NCBI lineage: Eukaryota > Metazoa > Chordata > Chondrichthyes > Orectolobiformes > Hemiscylliidae > Hemiscyllium > Hemiscyllium ocellatum. The sequence continues at coordinate 17,023 of NW_026867792.1, forward strand.
CTTCTGCCAGCTGCATACCCGAATGGCAAATCCACTCCATGCAAGGTGCGTGGTTTTAGAGGTCTCAGTGGCATTCTGTTGTTCGGCGGTTTTTATTCTGAACTGGATCGCAAAACCAGTTCTCTGCGATGCCAATCAGTTAGTCAAGTTGAAACAAATGTCTTGCGGTTTCGTCCATTCCCTGCAGTAATTCGCTACCCTGGTTCAGACGTGAATGACAAGCATGTCAAAAACCTCATCACGACTCAGACACAGTTCCCCCACGATTAGGACGGATCCCACCGATTGTGAATAACCTCAGAGAGAGAGAGAGACAGGCAAACGGCGTGGATTCGATGGGTTGAACGGCTTGTGTCTACTCGAGAATGGTGCTACGTGTTTATGCCATCCCACTGCCTGTCTCTGGGACAGAGAGGCTGAGGGAGCAAAACTGGTTCATTTTTAACCGTCCCTTCCGTGTTGGACTGCCTGCAGTCCCTCAGCTCAGGGCCGTGGGGAGGACTCTCAGTGAGTGAAGGTTTCACTCGGATTCTCTTCATCTGGGACACTTGGGGCTCAGATGTTAACTGCTGCGCGGTAGCAACAAAGAAAGCGATGCCCACTTTGCTATAGACTTTCCGTAAGATTGCTGCGTGAAGACGATTTCTGAACACCAAGAAGGCTGCACAACAATGTGAATTTACCTGGGCGAAGAGTCCTCGGTGTCCATTTCTTTCTGTCCTTCCAGCACAGCATCTTTCCATCTCTCAGATAACAGACCTTTGGAGAAAGTTCACAATCAAAGTTGTTCATGTTCCCCGCATTAATGCAACTGACACCTCTCACCCCAACGGTTTCAGAGAGTGAGAGAGAGAGAGAGAGAGAGAGACTCTACCCGCCCCCACCCTACACCACGCCCCACCCCACCCCAGAACAACGTGCAAGTAGAAATAAATTGGTTTAATTATCGAGCAGTGGAGATAGTCCAGTTCCTGGGGATGAGACAAACATCAGCGCCCCGGGGACAGAATGACAAGCAGAAGTTCTGGAAACGCTTTGCTGCTTGCAATTCTTGGAGCAATGTGGAATGTACTTCACACTGAGCAACTTTCAGCTGGCTCAGAGTCTCCAATGTACATTGCTGTGTTTGCCGCCAGCTCAGAGAGAGAGAACAATAGGAAGGACGTAGGAGTGAATAACGATCCGCGTGAGAGGGCGAATAGCTGCTCATGGAGACTGTTAGTGGCTAACAATACGTAGTCTGTCATAGCCGACGAGGTGATAACAAGGAGTCGTTGGTGTGGTAGGGGTCAAGGACATGGGGGAGTTCAGGCCCTAAAGTTATGGAACTCGATATTGAAGACCGGAGGGCTGTAAGGTCTCCAAGTGGAAAATGAGTTGTTGTTCTTTCATCTGGAGCTAGAACACTGCTGCAAGCCTGAGACAGAGATGTTGGTCAGGGAACAGGGTGATGTGTTAAAGTGGCAGACAACCGCCAGGTCAGGGCCTTTTTCCTGCGGGCAGAACCGGGATGTTCTGCGAAGCAGTCACCCAGTTTATGCTTCATGCTACATTGGGGAAACGACACTGTGAGCAGCGAATGCAGTGGACTAGGTTGTGGCAAAAGTGCTGCTTTACCTGGCAGGTATGTTTGAGCCCTTGGATATTCAGGAGGGAGCCGGTAAATGGGCAGGTGTTGCACATTCGGCAGTTTCAGGCGAAAGCGACTTGGCACTATGGGAGGTGGGTGTGGGGTGTTGCGAGTGAAGGAAGAGTGGACCCGAAGTGTAACCCCTGGCACAACGGGTGCGTGTTGGGACCATAACCCACTCTCTCCTATTCACTCAATGTCGTCTTTAGCAGCTTTCCCTTATAACTGCGCTCTGTTCTGCACCTCGCCTTCTCATCTGCTTCCGAAAAAAGGCTTGGACATAAATATTTCACAGTGATATACTGGCCCAATGTGCACAGTCGAGTTGATACACTCGTGGAGATCTGCGTGGTCTTCTCCTGTTCTCTGTATCCCATGGTGAGGAGGGTAATGCTTGTCACTGGCCGCTCGGGTGTCATAGAAAAATTTCAAAACAAAATGTTTGAATTGTCTGCCAGTGGAGAGAGCCCGGTTCCTGGGGACGTGACAAACAGCAGCAGGGAGACTGAATGAGAAGCAGCTGTTCGGGAAACCCTTTGCCGCTAGCAATTCTTAGAGCAATCTCAAATGTATTTCATAGTGAGCACGTCTCAGGTCACTCAAGCGGTGTGGGGCATCGGTCGTGGGCCGGCTCTCTGGCTCGTTGGTCTAGGCGTATGATTCTCGCTTTGGGTGCTTCACTGTGATGAGTTGCGAGAGGTCCCGGGTTCAAATCCCGGACGAGCCCGAGGTTTTTCTAAAACTTGACTTGTGCAAAACTGCCTGATTAATTTTCTCAAAAAGCACCTTGGTGAAACGAGGTTGGGCTGTCTGGAGTACGGACAAGGCAGAAAACAGGGAAGTGAAATGGTTGGATGTCGTGTCGAACAGGTTGACGTGAGCTGTGCGGTGTTCGGGGAATGTCAGCAATGAAGGTAGATTGGAAAATTGGGACAGCTCTCCTCGGAGAACCGAAGTTTTCCAAGTCATGAGGGACCTAGAAACAGGAAATAATGTTGTGAAAATGTTCCCACACCTGAAAGGTCCACAACGATTCGGCCGAATTTTAAGGTCACCAGGAAAACAAGTAAAAATGACAGGAGGAAGAACGTTTTCGTACAGGGAGTGGTTAGTGTCAGTAAGTCCCTGTCGGACATTGACAAAGAGGAAGATTCAATGAACACAAAAGGGAATTCGGTGGTCACGTTCAGATGTGCAGATTTACGCTGAGAATGCGAGAGAATGAAACGAATAGACACACGTTGACTGAAGTATAGAACCAGCAGAGCGAAGGTGGGCCGCATGGCCTCCGTCTGCGCTGCGACACATGTTGTGATTCAGTGTGAAATCACAGTTCGACCGACAGAATGTGGGAATTTAGTAAAAACGTTTCTATTTACACAGCCTCCGTACGTCTGCGAAACAGCATATCACACGACAGCAGCGGAGGTCTTTGACATCAGTCTCGAACGTGCGAGCCGCGTGCCAGATGAAAAGCTGAATCGCTCTGTGGACAGGGCCCGGAGCGTGGCAGCAGAGTGGCGCAGCGGGAGCGTGCTGGGCCCATAACCCAGAGGTCGATGGATCGAAACCATCCTCTGCTATTATTCAATGTCACCTCGAGCTGATTTCCTTTGGATCGGTGCTCTCTTCTGCCAGCTGCATACCCGAATGGCAAATCCACTCCATGCAAGGTGCGTGGTTTTAGAGGTCTCAGTGGCATTCTGTTGTTCGGCGGTTTTTATTCTGAACTGGATCGCAAAACCAGTTCTCTGCGATGCCAATCAGTTAGTCAAGTTGAAACAAATGTCTTGCGGTTTCGTCCATTCCCTGCAGTAATTCGCTACCCTGGTTCAGACGTGAATGACAAGCATGTCAAAAACCTCATCACGACTCAGACACAGTTCCCCACGATTAGGACGGATCCCACCGATTGTGAATAACCTCAGAGAGAGAGAGAGACAGGCAAACGGCGTGGATTCGATGGGTTGAACGGCTTGTGTCTACTCGAGAATGGTGCTACGTGTTTATGCCATCCCACTGCCTGTCTCTGGGACAGAGAGGCTGAGGGAGCAAAACTGGTTCATTTTTAACCGTCCCTTCCGTGTTGGACTGCCTGCAGTCCCTCAGCTCAGGGCCGTGGGGAGGACTCTCAGTGAGTGAAGGTTTCACTCGGATTCTCTTCATCTGGGACACTTGGGGCTCAGATGTTAACTGCTGCGCGGTAGCAACAAAGAAAGCGATGCCCACTTTGCTATAGACTTTCCGTAAGATTGCTGCGTGAAGACGATTTCTGAACACCAAGAAGGCTGCACAACAATGTGAATTTACCTGGGCGAAGAGTCCTCGGTGTCCATTTCTTTCTGTCCTTCCAGCACAGCATCTTTCCATCTCTCAGATAACAGACCTTTGGAGAAAGTTCACAATCAAAGTTGTTCATGTTCCCCGCATTAATGCAACTGACACCTCTCACCCCAACGGTTTCAGAGAGTGAGAGAGAGAGAGAGAGAGAGAGAGACTCTACCCGCCCCCACCCTACACCACGCCCCACCCCACCCCAGAACAACGTGCAAGTAGAAATAAATTGGTTTAATTATCGAGCAGTGGAGATAGTCCAGTTCCTGGGGATGAGACAAACATCAGCGCCCCGGGGACAGAATGACAAGCAGAAGTTCTGGAAACGCTTTGCTGCTTGCAATTCTTGGAGCAATGTGGAATGTACTTCACACTGAGCAACTTTCAGCTGGCTCAGAGTCTCCAATGTACATTGCTGTGTTTGCCGCCAGCTCAGAGAGAGAGAACAATAGGAAGGACGTAGGAGTGAATAACGATCCGCGTGAGAGGGCGAATAGCTGCTCATGGAGACTGTTAGTGGCTAACAATACGTAGTCTGTCATAGCCGACGAGGTGATAACAAGGAGTCGTTGGTGTGGTAGGGGTCAAGGACATGGGGGAGTTCAGGCCCTAAAGTTATGGAACTCGATATTGAAGACCGGAGGGCTGTAAGGTCTCCAAGTGGAAAATGAGTTGTTGTTCTTTCATCTGGAGCTAGAACACTGCTGCAAGCCTGAGACAGAGATGTTGGTCAGGGAACAGGGTGATGTGTTAAAGTGGCAGACAACCGCCAGGTCAGGGCCTTTTTCCTGCGGGCAGAACCGGGATGTTCTGCGAAGCAGTCACCCAGTTTATGCTTCATGCTACATTGGGGAAACGACACTGTGAGCAGCGAATGCAGTGGACTAGGTTGTGGCAAAAGTGCTGCTTTACCTGGCAGGTATGTTTGAGCCCTTGGATATTCAGGAGGGAGCCGGTAAATGGGCAGGTGTTGCACATTCGGCAGTTTCAGGCGAAAGCGACTTGGCACTATGGGAGGTGGGTGTGGGGTGTTGCGAGTGAAGGAAGAGTGGACCCGAAGTGTAACCCCTGGCACAACGGGTGCGTGTTGGGACCATAACCCACTCTCTCCTATTCACTCAATGTCGTCTTTAGCAGCTTTCCCTTATAACTGCGCTCTGTTCTGCACCTCGCCTTCTCATCTGCTTCCGAAAAAAGGCTTGGACATAAATATTTCACAGTGATATACTGGCCCAATGTGCACAGTCGAGTTGATACACTCGTGGAGATCTGCGTGGTCTTCTCCTGTTCTCTGTATCCCATGGTGAGGAGGGTAATGCTTGTCACTGGCCGCTCGGGTGTCATAGAAAAATTTCAAAACAAAATGTTTGAATTGTCTGCCAGTGGAGAGAGCCCGGTTCCTGGGGACGTGACAAACAGCAGCAGGGAGACTGAATGAGAAGCAGCTGTTCGGGAAACCCTTTGCCGCTAGCAATTCTTAGAGCAATCTCAAATGTATTTCATAGTGAGCACGTCTCAGGTCACTCAAGCGGTGTGGGGCATCGGTCGTGGGCCGGCTCTCTGGCTCGTTGGTCTAGGCGTATGATTCTCGCTTTGGGTGCTTCACTGTGATGAGTTGCGAGAGGTCCCGGGTTCAAATCCCGGACGAGCCCGAGGTTTTTCTAAAACTTGACTTGTGCAAAACTGCCTGATTAATTTTCTCAAAAAGCACCTTGGTGAAACGAGGTTGGGCTGTCTGGAGTACGGACAAGGCAGAAAACAGGGAAGTGAAATGGTTGGATGTCGTGTCGAACAGGTTGACGTGAGCTGTGCGGTGTTCGGGGAATGTCAGCAATGAAGGTAGATTGGAAAATTGGGACAGCTCTCCTCGGAGAACCGAAGTTTTCCAAGTCATGAGGGACCTAGAAACAGGAAATAATGTTGTGAAAATGTTCCCACACCTGAAAGGTCCACAACGATTCGGCCGAATTTTAAGGTCACCAGGAAAACAAGTAAAAATGACAGGAGGAAGAACGTTTTCGTACAGGGAGTGGTTAGTGTCAGTAAGTCCCTGTCGGACATTGACAAAGAGGAAGATTCAATGAACACAAAAGGGAATTCGGTGGTCACGTTCAGATGTGCAGATTTACGCTGAGAATGCGAGAGAATGAAACGAATAGACACACGTTGACTGAAGTATAGAACCAGCAGAGCGAAGGTGGGCCGCATGGCCTCCGTCTGCGCTGCGACACATGTTGTGATTCAGTGTGAAATCACAGTTCGACCGACAGAATGTGGGAATTTAGTAAAAACGTTTCTATTTACACAGCCTCCGTACGTCTGCGAAACAGCATATCACACGACAGCAGCGGAGGTCTTTGACATCAGTCTCGAACGTGCGAGCCGCGTGCCAGATGAAAAGCTGAATCGCTCTGTGGACAGGGCCCGGAGCGTGGCAGCAGAGTGGCGCAGCGGGAGCGTGCTGGGCCCATAACCCAGAGGTCGATGGATCGAAACCATCCTCTGCTATTATTCAATGTCACCTCGAGCTGATTTCCTTTGGATCGGTGCTCTCTTCTGCCAGCTGCATACCCGAATGGCAAATCCACTCCATGCAAGGTGCGTGGTTTTAGAGGTCTCAGTGGCATTCTGTTGTTCGGCGGTTTTTATTCTGAACTGGATCGCAAAACCAGTTCTCTGCGATGCCAATCAGTTAGTCAAGTTGAAACAAATGTCTTGCGGTTTCGTCCATTCCCTGCAGTAATTCGCTACCCTGGTTCAGACGTGAATGACAAGCATGTCAAAAACCTCATCACGACTCAGACACAGTTCCCCCACGATTAGGACGGATCCCACCGATTGTGAATAACCTCAGAGAGAGAGAGAGACAGGCAAACGGCGTGGATTCGATGGGTTGAACGGCTTGTGTCTACTCGAGAATGGTGCTACGTGTTTATGCCATCCCACTGCCTGTCTCTGGGACAGAGAGGCTGAGGGAGCAAAACTGGTTCATTTTTAACCGTCCCTTCCGTGTTGGACTGCCTGCAGTCCCTCAGCTCAGGGCCGTGGGGAGGACTCTCAGTGAGTGAAGGTTTCACTCGGATTCTCTTCATCTGGGACACTTGGGGCTCAGATGTTAACTGCTGCGCGGTAGCAACAAAGAAAGCGATGCCCACTTTGCTATAGACTTTCCGTAAGATTGCTGCGTGAAGACGATTTCTGAACACCAAGAAGGCTGCACAACAATGTGAATTTACCTGGGCGAAGAGTCCTCGGTGTCCATTTCTTTCTGTCCTTCCAGCACAGCATCTTTCCATCTCTCAGATAACAGACCTTTGGAGAAAGTTCACAATCAAAGTTGTTCATGTTCCCCGCATTAATGCAACTGACACCTCTCACCCCAACGGTTTCAGAGAGTGAGAGAGAGAGAGAGAGAGAGAGACTCTACCCGCCCCCACCCTACACCACGCCCCACCCCACCCCAGAACAACGTGCAAGTAGAAATAAATTGGTTTAATTATCGAGCAGTGGAGATAGTCCAGTTCCTGGGGATGAGACAAACATCAGCGCCCCGGGGACAGAATGACAAGCAGAAGTTCTGGAAACGCTTTGCTGCTTGCAATTCTTGGAGCAATGTGGAATGTACTTCACACTGAGCAACTTTCAGCTGGCTCAGAGTCTCCAATGTACATTGCTGTGTTTGCCGCCAGCTCAGAGAGAGAGAACAATAGGAAGGACGTAGGAGTGAATAACGATCCGCGTGAGAGGGCGAATAGCTGCTCATGGAGACTGTTAGTGGCTAACAATACGTAGTCTGTCATAGCCGACGAGGTGATAACAAGGAGTCGTTGGTGTGGTAGGGGTCAAGGACATGGGGGAGTTCAGGCCCTAAAGTTATGGAACTCGATATTGAAGACCGGAGGGCTGTAAGGTCTCCAAGTGGAAAATGAGTTGTTGTTCTTTCATCTGGAGCTAGAACACTGCTGCAAGCCTGAGACAGAGATGTTGGTCAGGGAACAGGGTGATGTGTTAAAGTGGCAGACAACCGCCAGGTCAGGGCCTTTTTCCTGCGGGCAGAACCGGGATGTTCTGCGAAGCAGTCACCCAGTTTATGCTTCATGCTACATTGGGGAAACGACACTGTGAGCAGCGAATGCAGTGGACTAGGTTGTGGCAAAAGTGCTGCTTTACCTGGCAGGTATGTTTGAGCCCTTGGATATTCAGGAGGGAGCCGGTAAATGGGCAGGTGTTGCACATTCGGCAGTTTCAGGCGAAAGCGACTTGGCACTATGGGAGGTGGGTGTGGGGTGTTGCGAGTGAAGGAAGAGTGGACCCGAAGTGTAACCCCTGGCACAACGGGTGCGTGTTGGGACCATAACCCACTCTCTCCTATTCACTCAATGTCGTCTTTAGCAGCTTTCCCTTATAACTGCGCTCTGTTCTGCACCTCGCCTTCTCATCTGCTTCCGAAAAAAGGCTTGGACATAAATATTTCACAGTGATATACTGGCCCAATGTGCACAGTCGAGTTGATACACTCGTGGAGATCTGCGTGGTCTTCTCCTGTTCTCTGTATCCCATGGTGAGGAGGGTAATGCTTGTCACTGGCCGCTCGGGTGTCATAGAAAAATTTCAAAACAAAATGTTTGAATTGTCTGCCAGTGGAGAGAGCCCGGTTCCTGGGGACGTGACAAACAGCAGCAGGGAGACTGAATGAGAAGCAGCTGTTCGGGAAACCCTTTGCCGCTAGCAATTCTTAGAGCAATCTCAAATGTATTTCATAGTGAGCACGTCTCAGGTCACTCAAGCGGTGTGGGGCATCGGTCGTGGGCCGGCTCTCTGGCTCGTTGGTCTAGGCGTATGATTCTCGCTTTGGGTGCTTCACTGTGATGAGTTGCGAGAGGTCCCGGGTTCAAATCCCGGACGAGCCCGAGGTTTTTCTAAAACTTGACTTGTGCAAAACTGCCTGATTAATTTTCTCAAAAAGCACCTTGGTGAAACGAGGTTGGGCTGTCTGGAGTACGGACAAGGCAGAAAACAGGGAAGTGAAATGGTTGGATGTCGTGTCGAACAGGTTGACGTGAGCTGTGCGGTGTTCGGGGAATGTCAGCAATGAAGGTAGATTGGAAAATTGGGACAGCTCTCCTCGGAGAACCGAAGTTTTCCAAGTCATGAGGGACCTAGAAACAGGAAATAATGTTGTGAAAATGTTCCCACACCTGAAAGGTCCACAACGATTCGGCCGAATTTTAAGGTCACCAGGAAAACAAGTAAAAATGACAGGAGGAAGAACGTTTTCGTACAGGGAGTGGTTAGTGTCAGTAAGTCCCTGTCGGACATTGACAAAGAGGAAGATTCAATGAACACAAAAGGGAATTCGGTGGTCACGTTCAGATGTGCAGATTTACGCTGAGAATGCGAGAGAATGAAACGAATAGACACACGTTGACTGAAGTATAGAACCAGCAGAGCGAAGGTGGGCCGCATGGCCTCCGTCTGCGCTGCGACACATGTTGTGATTCAGTGTGAAATCACAGTTCGACCGACAGAATGTGGGAATTTAGTAAAAACGTTTCTATTTACACAGCCTCCGTACGTCTGCGAAACAGCATATCACACGACAGCAGCGGAGGTCTTTGACATCAGTCTCGAACGTGCGAGCCGCGTGCCAGATGAAAAGCTGAATCGCTCTGTGGACAGGGCCCGGAGCGTGGCAGCAGAGTGGCGCAGCGGGAGCGTGCTGGGCCCATAACCCAGAGGTCGATGGATCGAAACCATCCTCTGCTATTATTCAATGTCACCTCGAGCTGATTTCCTTTGGATCGGTGCTCTCTTCTGCCAGCTGCATACCCGAATGGCAAATCCACTCCATGCAAGGTGCGTGGTTTTAGAGGTCTCAGTGGCATTCTGTTGTTCGGCGGTTTTTATTCTGAACTGGATCGCAAAACCAGTTCTCTGCGATGCCAATCAGTTAGTCAAGTTGAAACAAATGTCTTGCGGTTTCGTCCATTCCCTGCAGTAATTCGCTACCCTGGTTCAGACGTGAATGACAAGCATGTCAAAAACCTCATCACGACTCAGACACAGTTCCCCCACGATTAGGACGGATCCCACCGATTGTGAATAACCTCAGAGAGAGAGAGAGACAGGCAAACGGCGTGGATTCGATGGGTTGAACGGCTTGTGTCTACTCGAGAATGGTGCTACGTGTTTATGCCATCCCACTGCCTGTCTCTGGGACAGAGAGGCTGAGGGAGCAAAACTGGTTCATTTTTAACCGTCCCTTCCGTGTTGGACTGCCTGCAGTCCCTCAGCTCAGGGCCGTGGGGAGGACTCTCAGTGAGTGAAGGTTTCACTCGGATTCTCTTCATCTGGGACACTTGGGGCTCAGATGTTAACTGCTGCGCGGTAGCAACAAAGAAAGCGATGCCCACTTTGCTATAGACTTTCCGTAAGATTGCTGCGTGAAGACGATTTCTGAACACCAAGAAGGCTGCACAACAATGTGAATTTACCTGGGCGAAGAGTCCTCGGTGTCCATTTCTTTCTGTCCTTCCAGCACAGCATCTTTCCATCTCTCAGATAACAGACCTTTGGAGAAAGTTCACAATCAAAGTTGTTCATGTTCCCCGCATTAATGCAACTGACACCTCTCACCCCAACGGTTTCAGAGAGTGAGAGAGAGAGAGAGAGAGAGAGACTCTACCCGCCCCCACCCTACACCACGCCCCACCCCACCCCAGAACAACGTGCAAGTAGAAATAAATTGGTTTAATTATCGAGCAGTGGAGATAGTCCAGTTCCTGGGGATGAGACAAACATCAGCGCCCCGGGGACAGAATGACAAGCAGAAGTTCTGGAAACGCTTTGCTGCTTGCAATTCTTGGAGCAATGTGGAATGTACTTCACACTGAGCAACTTTCAGCTGGCTCAGAGTCTCCAATGTACATTGCTGTGTTTGCCGCCAGCTCAGAGAGAGAGAACAATAGGAAGGACGTAGGAGTGAATAACGATCCGCGTGAGAGGGCGAATAGCTGCTCATGGAGACTGTTAGTGGCTAACAATACGTAGTCTGTCATAGCCGACGAGGTGATAACAAGGAGTCGTTGGTGTGGTAGGGGTCAAGGACATGGGGGAGTTCAGGCCCTAAAGTTATGGAACTCGATATTGAAGACCGGAGGGCTGTAAGGTCTCCAAGTGGAAAATGAGTTGTTGTTCTTTCATCTGGAGCTAGAACACTGCTGCAAGCCTGAGACAGAGATGTTGGTCAGGGAACAGGGTGATGTGTTAAAGTGGCAGACAACCGCCAGGTCAGGGCCTTTTTCCTGCGGGCAGAACCGGGATGTTCTGCGAAGCAGTCACCCAGTTTATGCTTCATGCTACATTGGGGAAACGACACTGTGAGCAGCGAATGCAGTGGACTAGGTTGTGGCAAAAGTGCTGCTTTACCTGGCAGGTATGTTTGAGCCCTTGGATATTCAGGAGGGAGCCGGTAAATGGGCAGGTGTTGCACATTCGGCAGTTTCAGGCGAAAGCGACTTGGCACTATGGGAGGTGGGTGTGGGGTGTTGCGAGTGAAGGAAGAGTGGACCCGAAGTGTAACCCCTGGCACAACGGGTGCGTGTTGGGACCATAACCCACTCTCTCCTATTCACTCAATGTCGTCTTTAGCAGCTTTCCCTTATAACTGCGCTCTGTTCTGCACCTCGCCTTCTCATCTGCTTCCGAAAAAAGGCTTGGACATAAATATTTCACAGTGATATACTGGCCCAATGTGCACAGTCGAGTTGATACACTCGTGGAGATCTGCGTGGTCTTCTCCTGTTCTCTGTATCCCATGGTGAGGAGGGTAATGCTTGTCACTGGCCGCTCGGGTGTCATAGAAAAATTTCAAAACAAAATGTTTGAATTGTCTGCCAGTGGAGAGAGCCCGGTTCCTGGGGACGTGACAAACAGCAGCAGGGAGACTGAATGAGAAGCAGCTGTTCGGGAAACCCTTTGCCGCTAGCAATTCTTAGAGCAATCTCAAATGTATTTCATAGTGAGCACGTCTCAGGTCACTCAAGCGGTGTGGGGCATCGGTCGTGGGCCGGCTCTCTGGCTCGTTGGTCTAGGCGTATGATTCTCGCTTTGGGTGCTTCACTGTGATGAGTTGCGAGAGGTCCCGGGTTCAAATCCCGGACGAGCCCGAGGTTTTTCTAAAACTTGACTTGTGCAAAACTGCCTGATTAATTTTCTCAAAAAGCACCTTGGTGAAACGAGGTTGGGCTGTCTGGAGTACGGACAAGGCAGAAAACAGGGAAGTGAAATGGTTGGATGTCGTGTCGAACAGGTTGACGTGAGCTGTGCGGTGTTCGGGGAATGTCAGCAATGAAGGTAGATTGGAAAATTGGGACAGCTCTCCTCGGAGAACCGAAGTTTTCCAAGTCATGAGGGACCTAGAAACAGGAAATAATGTTGTGAAAATGTTCCCACACCTGAAAGGTCCACAACGATTCGGCCGAATTTTAAGGTCACCAGGAAAACAAGTAAAAATGACAGGAGGAAGAACGTTTTCGTACAGGGAGTGGTTAGTGTCAGTAAGTCCCTGTCGGACATTGACAAAGAGGAAGATTCAATGAACACAAAAGGGAATTCGGTGGTCACGTTCAGATGTGCAGATTTACGCTGAGAATGCGAGAGAATGAAACGAATAGACACACGTTGACTGAAGTATAGAACCAGCAGAGCGAAGGTGGGCCGCATGGCCTCCGTCTGCGCTGCGACACATGTTGTGATTCAGTGTGAAATCACAGTTCGACCGACAGAATGTGGGAATTTAGTAAAAACGTTTCTATTTACACAGCCTCCGTACGTCTGCGAAACAGCATATCACACGACAGCAGCGGAGGTCTTTGACATCAGTCTCGAACGTGCGAGCCGCGTGCCAGATGAAAAGCTGAATCGCTCTGTGGACAGGGCCCGGAGCGTGGCAGCAGAGTGGCGCAGCGGGAGCGTGCTGGGCCCATAACCCAGAGGTCGATGGATCGAAACCATCCTCTGCTATTATTCAATGTCACCTCGAGCTGATTTCCTTTGGATCGGTGCTCTCTTCTGCCAGCTGCATACCCGAATGGCAAATCCACTCCATGCAAGGTGCGTGGTTTTAGAGGTCTCAGTGGCATTCTGTTGTTCGGCGGTTTTTATTCTGAACTGGATCGCAAAACCAGTTCTCTGCGATGCCAATCAGTTAGTCAAGTTGAAACAAATGTCTTGCGGTTTCGTCCATTCCCTGCAGTAATTCGCTACCCTGGTTCAGACGTGAATGACAAGCATGTCAAAAACCTCATCACGACTCAGACACAGTTCCCCCACGATTAGGACGGATCCCACCGATTGTGAATAACCTCAGAGAGAGAGAGAGACAGGCAAACGGCGTGGATTCGATGGGTTGAACGGCTTGTGTCTACTCGAGAATGGTGCTACGTGTTTATGCCATCCCACTGCCTGTCTCTGGGACAGAGAGGCTGAGGGAGCAAAACTGGTTCATTTTTAACCGTCCCTTCCGTGTTGGACTGCCTGCAGTCCCTCAGCTCAGGGCCGTGGGGAGGACTCTCAGTGAGTGAAGGTTTCACTCGGATTCTCTTCATCTGGGACACTTGGGGCTCAGATGTTAACTGCTGCGCGGTAGCAACAAAGAAAGCGATGCCCACTTTGCTATAGACTTTCCGTAAGATTGCTGCGTGAAGACGATTTCTGAACACCAAGAAGGCTGCACAACAATGTGAATTTACCTGGGCGAAGAGTCCTCGGTGTCCATTTCTTTCTGTCCTTCCAGCACAGCATCTTTCCATCTCTCAGATAACAGACCTTTGGAGAAAGTTCACAATCAAAGTTGTTCATGTTCCCCGCATTAATGCAACTGACACCTCTCACCCCAACGGTTTCAGAGAGTGAGAGAGAGAGAGAGAGAGAGAGACTCTACCCGCCCCCACCCTACACCACGCCCCACCCCACCCCAGAACAACGTGCAAGTAGAAATAAATTGGTTTAATTATCGAGCAGTGGAGATAGTCCAGTTCCTGGGGATGAGACAAACATCAGCGCCCCGGGGACAGAATGACAAGCAGAAGTTCTGGAAACGCTTTGCTGCTTGCAATTCTTGGAGCAATGTGGAATGTACTTCACACTGAGCAACTTTCAGCTGGCTCAGAGTCTCCAATGTACATTGCTGTGTTTGCCGCCAGCTCAGAGAGAGAGAACAATAGGAAGGACGTAGGAGTGAATAACGATCCGCGTGAGAGGGCGAATAGCTGCTCATGGAGACTGTTAGTGGCTAACAATACGTAGTCTGTCATAGCCGACGAGGTGATAACAAGGAGTCGTTGGTGTGGTAGGGGTCAAGGACATGGGGGAGTTCAGGCCCTAAAGTTATGGAACTCGATATTGAAGACCGGAGGGCTGTAAGGTCTCCAAGTGGAAAATGAGTTGTTGTTCTTTCATCTGGAGCTAGAACACTGCTGCAAGCCTGAGACAGAGATGTTGGTCAGGGAACAGGGTGATGTGTTAAAGTGGCAGACAACCGCCAGGTCAGGGCCTTTTTCCTGCGGGCAGAACCGGGATGTTCTGCGAAGCAGTCACCCAGTTTATGCTTCATGCTACATTGGGGAAACGACACTGTGAGCAGCGAATGCAGTGGACTAGGTTGTGGCAAAAGTGCTGCTTTACCTGGCAGGTATGTTTGAGCCCTTGGATATTCAGGAGGGAGCCGGTAAATGGGCAGGTGTTGCACATTCGGCAGTTTCAGGCGAAAGCGACTTGGCACTATGGGAGGTGGGTGTGGGGTGTTGCGAGTGAAGGAAGAGTGGACCCGAAGTGTAACCCCTGGCACAACGGGTGCGTGTTGGGACCATAACCCACTCTCTCCTATTCACTCAATGTCGTCTTTAGCAGCTTTCCCTTATAACTGCGCTCTGTTCTGCACCTCGCCTTCTCATCTGCTTCCGAAAAAAGGCTTGGACATAAATATTTCACAGTGATATACTGGCCCAATGTGCACAGTCGAGTTGATACACTCGTGGAGATCTGCGTGGTCTTCTCCTGTTCTCTGTATCCCATGGTGAGGAGGGTAATGCTTGTCACTGGCCGCTCGGGTGTCATAGAAAAATTTCAAAACAAAATGTTTGAATTGTCTGCCAGTGGAGAGAGCCCGGTTCCTGGGGACGTGACAAACAGCAGCAGGGAGACTGAATGAGAAGCAGCTGTTCGGGAAACCCTTTGCCGCTAGCAATTCTTAGAGCAATCTCAAATGTATTTCATAGTGAGCACGTCTCAGGTCACTCAAGCGGTGTGGGGCATCGGTCGTGGGCCGGCTCTCTGGCTCGTTGGTCTAGGCGTATGATTCTCGCTTTGGGTGCTTCACTGTGATGAGTTGCGAGAGGTCCCGGGTTCAAATCCCGGACGAGCCCGAGGTTTTTCTAAAACTTGACTTGTGCAAAACTGCCTGATTAATTTTCTCAAAAAGCACCTTGGTGAAACGAGGTTGGGCTGTCTGGAGTACGGACAAGGCAGAAAACAGGGAAGTGAAATGGTTGGATGTCGTGTCGAACAGGTTGACGTGAGCTGTGCGGTGTTCGGGGAATGTCAGCAATGAAGGTAGATTGGAAAATTGGGACAGCTCTCCTCGGAGAACCGAAGTTTTCCAAGTCATGAGGGACCTAGAAACAGGAAATAATGTTGTGAAAATGTTCCCACACCTGAAAGGTCCACAACGATTCGGCCGAATTTTAAGGTCACCAGGAAAACAAGTAAAAATGACAGGAGGAAGAACGTTTTCGTACAGGGAGTGGTTAGTGTCAGTAAGTCCCTGTCGGACATTGACAAAGAGGAAGATTCAATGAACACAAAAGGGAATTCGGTGGTCACGTTCAGATGTGCAGATTTACGCTGAGAATGCGAGAGAATGAAACGAATAGACACACGTTGACTGAAGTATAGAACCAGCAGAGCGAAGGTGGGCCGCATGGCCTCCGTCTGCGCTGCGACACATGTTGTGATTCAGTGTGAAATCACAGTTCGACCGACAGAATGTGGGAATTTAGTAAAAACGTTTCTATTTACACAGCCTCCGTACGTCTGCGAAACAGCATATCACACGACAGCAGCGGAGGTCTTTGACATCAGTCTCGAACGTGCGAGCCGCGTGCCAGATGAAAAGCTGAATCGCTCTGTGGACAGGGCCCGGAGCGTGGCAGCAGAGTGGCGCAGCGGGAGCGTGCTGGGCCCATAACCCAGAGGTCGATGGATCGAAACCATCCTCTGCTATTATTCAATGTCACCTCGAGCTGATTTCCTTTGGATCGGTGCTCTCTTCTGCCAGCTGCATACCCGAATGGCAAATCCACTCCATGCAAGGTGCGTGGTTTTAGAGGTCTCAGTGGCATTCTGTTGTTCGGCGGTTTTTATTCTGAACTGGATCGCAAAACCAGTTCTCTGCGATGCCAATCAGTTAGTCAAGTTGAAACAAATGTCTTGCGGTTTCGTCCATTCCCTGCAGTAATTCGCTACCCTGGTTCAGACGTGAATGACAAGCATGTCAAAAACCTCATCACGACTCAGACACAGTTCCCCCACGATTAGGACGGATCCCACCGATTGTGAATAACCTCAGAGAGAGAGAGAGACAGGCAAACGGCGTGGATTCGATGGGTTGAACGGCTTGTGTCTACTCGAGAATGGTGCTACGTGTTTATGCCATCCCACTGCCTGTCTCTGGGACAGAGAGGCTGAGGGAGCAAAACTGGTTCATTTTTAACCGTCCCTTCCGTGTTGGACTGCCTGCAGTCCCTCAGCTCAGGGCCGTGGGGAGGACTCTCAGTGAGTGAAGGTTTCACTCGGATTCTCTTCATCTGGGACACTTGGGGCTCAGATGTTAACTGCTGCGCGGTAGCAACAAAGAAAGCGATGCCCACTTTGCTATAGACTTTCCGTAAGATTGCTGCGTGAAGACGATTTCTGAACACCAAGAAGGCTGCACAACAATGTGAATTTACCTGGGCGAAGAGTCCTCGGTGTCCATTTCTTTCTGTCCTTCCAGCACAGCATCTTTCCATCTCTCAGATAACAGACCTTTGGAGAAAGTTCACAATCAAAGTTGTTCATGTTCCCCGCATTAATGCAACTGACACCTCTCACCCCAACGGTTTCAGAGAGTGAGAGAGAGAGAGAGAGAGAGAGACTCTACCCGCCCCCACCCTACACCACGCCCCACCCCACCCCAGAACAACGTGCAAGTAGAAATAAATTGGTTTAATTATCGAGCAGTGGAGATAGTCCAGTTCCTGGGGATGAGACAAACATCAGCGCCCCGGGGACAGAATGACAAGCAGAAGTTCTGGAAACGCTTTGCTGCTTGCAATTCTTGGAGCAATGTGGAATGTACTTCACACTGAGCAACTTTCAGCTGGCTCAGAGTCTCCAATGTACATTGCTGTGTTTGCCGCCAGCTCAGAGAGAGAGAACAATAGGAAGGACGTAGGAGTGAATAACGATCCGCGTGAGAGGGCGAATAGCTGCTCATGGAGACTGTTAGTGGCTAACAATACGTAGTCTGTCATAGCCGACGAGGTGATAACAAGGAGTCGTTGGTGTGGTAGGGGTCAAGGACATGGGGGAGTTCAGGCCCTAAAGTTATGGAACTCGATATTGAAGACCGGAGGGCTGTAAGGTCTCCAAGTGGAAAATGAGTTGTTGTTCTTTCATCTGGAGCTAGAACACTGCTGCAAGCCTGAGACAGAGATGTTGGTCAGGGAACAGGGTGATGTGTTAAAGTGGCAGACAACCGCCAGGTCAGGGCCTTTTTCCTGCGGGCAGAACCGGGATGTTCTGCGAAGCAGTCACCCAGTTTATGCTTCATGCTACATTGGGGAAACGACACTGTGAGCAGCGAATGCAGTGGACTAGGTTGTGGCAAAAGTGCTGCTTTACCTGGCAGGTATGTTTGAGCCCTTGGATATTCAGGAGGGAGCCGGTAAATGGGCAGGTGTTGCACATTCGGCAGTTTCAGGCGAAAGCGACTTGGCACTATGGGAGGTGGGTGTGGGGTGTTGCGAGTGAAGGAAGAGTGGACCCGAAGTGTAACCCCTGGCACAACGGGTGCGTGTTGGGACCATAACCCACTCTCTCCTATTCACTCAATGTCGTCTTTAGCAGCTTTCCCTTATAACTGCGCTCTGTTCTGCACCTCGCCTTCTCATCTGCTTCCGAAAAAAGGCTTGGACATAAATATTTCACAGTGATATACTGGCCCAATGTGCACAGTCGAGTTGATACACTCGTGGAGATCTGCGTGGTCTTCTCCTGTTCTCTGTATCCCATGGTGAGGAGGGTAATGCTTGTCACTGGCCGCTCGGGTGTCATAGAAAAATTTCAAAACAAAATGTTTGAATTGTCTGCCAGTGGAGAGAGCCCGGTTCCTGGGGACGTGACAAACAGCAGCAGGGAGACTGAATGAGAAGCAGCTGTTCGGGAAACCCTTTGCCGCTAGCAATTCTTAGAGCAATCTCAAATGTATTTCATAGTGAGCACGTCTCAGGTCACTCAAGCGGTGTGGGGCATCGGTCGTGGGCCGGCTCTCTGGCTCGTTGGTCTAGGCGTATGATTCTCGCTTTGGGTGCTTCACTGTGATGAGTTGCGAGAGGTCCCGGGTTCAAATCCCGGACGAGCCCGAGGTTTTTCTAAAACTTGACTTGTGCAAAACTGCCTGATTAATTTTCTCAAAAAGCACCTTGGTGAAACGAGGTTGGGCTGTCTGGAGTACGGACAAGGCAGAAAACAGGGAAGTGAAATGGTTGGATGTCGTGTCGAACAGGTTGACGTGAGCTGTGCGGTGTTCGGGGAATGTCAGCAATGAAGGTAGATTGGAAAATTGGGACAGCTCTCCTCGGAGAACCGAAGTTTTCCAAGTCATGAGGGACCTAGAAACAGGAAATAATGTTGTGAAAATGTTCCCACACCTGAAAGGTCCACAACGATTCGGCCGAATTTTAAGGTCACCAGGAAAACAAGTAAAAATGACAGGAGGAAGAACGTTTTCGTACAGGGAGTGGTTAGTGTCAGTAAGTCCCTGTCGGACATTGACAAAGAGGAAGATTCAATGAACACAAAAGGGAATTCGGTGGTCACGTTCAGATGTGCAGATTTACGCTGAGAATGCGAGAGAATGAAACGAATAGACACACGTTGACTGAAGTATAGAACCAGCAGAGCGAAGGTGGGCCGCATGGCCTCCGTCTGCGCTGCGACACATGTTGTGATTCAGTGTGAAATCACAGTTCGACCGACAGAATGTGGGAATTTAGTAAAAACGTTTCTATTTACACAGCCTCCGTACGTCTGCGAAACAGCATATCACACGACAGCAGCGGAGGTCTTTGACATCAGTCTCGAACGTGCGAGCCGCGTGCCAGATGAAAAGCTGAATCGCTCTGTGGACAGGGCCCGGAGCGTGGCAGCAGAGTGGCGCAGCGGGAGCGTGCTGGGCCCATAACCCAGAGGTCGATGGATCGAAACCATCCTCTGCTATTATTCAATGTCACCTCGAGCTGATTTCCTTTGGATCGGTGCTCTCTTCTGCCAGCTGCATACCCGAATGGCAAATCCACTCCATGCAAGGTGCGTGGTTTTAGAGGTCTCAGTGGCATTCTGTTGTTCGGCGGTTTTTATTCTGAACTGGATCGCAAAACCAGTTCTCTGCGATGCCAATCAGTTAGTCAAGTTGAAACAAATGTCTTGCGGTTTCGTCCATTCCCTGCAGTAATTCGCTACCCTGGTTCAGACGTGAATGACAAGCATGTCAAAAACCTCATCACGACTCAGACACAGTTCCCCCACGATTAGGACGGATCCCACCGATTGTGAATAACCTCAGAGAGAGAGAGAGACAGGCAAACGGCGTGGATTCGATGGGTTGAACGGCTTGTGTCTACTCGAGAATGGTGCTACGTGTTTATGCCATCCCACTGCCTGTCTCTGGGACAGAGAGGCTGAGGGAGCAAAACTGGTTCATTTTTAACCGTCCCTTCCGTGTTGGACTGCCTGCAGTCCCTCAGCTCAGGGCCGTGGGGAGGACTCTCAGTGAGTGAAGGTTTCACTCGGATTCTCTTCATCTGGGACACTTGGGGCTCAGATGTTAACTGCTGCGCGGTAGCAACAAAGAAAGCGATGCCCACTTTGCTATAGACTTTCCGTAAGATTGCTGCGTGAAGACGATTTCTGAACACCAAGAAGGCTGCACAACAATGTGAATTTACCTGGGCGAAGAGTCCTCGGTGTCCATTTCTTTCTGTCCTTCCAGCACAGCATCTTTCCATCTCTCAGATAACAGACCTTTGGAGAAAGTTCACAATCAAAGTTGTTCATGTTCCCCGCATTAATGCAACTGACACCTCTCACCCCAACGGTTTCAGAGAGTGAGAGAGAGAGAGAGAGAGAGAGACTCTACCCGCCCCCACCCTACACCACGCCCCACCCCACCCCAGAACAACGTGCAAGTAGAAATAAATTGGTTTAATTATCGAGCAGTGGAGATAGTCCAGTTCCTGGGGATGAGACAAACATCAGCGCCCCGGGGACAGAATGACAAGCAGAAGTTCTGGAAACGCTTTGCTGCTTGCAATTCTTGGAGCAATGTGGAATGTACTTCACACTGAGCAACTTTCAGCTGGCTCAGAGTCTCCAATGTACATTGCTGTGTTTGCCGCCAGCTCAGAGAGAGAGAACAATAGGAAGGACGTAGGAGTGAATAACGATCCGCGTGAGAGGGCGAATAGCTGCTCATGGAGACTGTTAGTGGCTAACAATACGTAGTCTGTCGTAGCCGACGAGGTGATAACAAGGAGTCGTTGGTGTGGTAGGGGTCAAGGACATGGGGGAGTTCAGGCCCTAAAGTTATGGAACTCGATATTGAAGACCGGAGGGCTGTAAGGTCTCCAAGTGGAAAATGAGTTGTTGTTCTTTCATCTGGAGCTAGAACACTGCTGCAAGCCTGAGACAGAGATGTTGGTCAGGGAACAGGGTGATGTGTTAAAGTGGCAGACAACCGCCAGGTCAGGGCCTTTTTCCTGCGGGCAGAACCGGGATGTTCTGCGAAGCAGTCACCCAGTTTATGCTTCATGCTACATTGGGGAAACGACACTGTGAGCAGCGAATGCAGTGGACTAGGTTGTGGCAAAAGTGCTGCTTTACCTGGCAGGTATGTTTGAGCCCTTGGATATTCAGGAGGGAGCCGGTAAATGGGCAGGTGTTGCACATTCGGCAGTTTCAGGCGAAAGCGACTTGGCACTATGGGAGGTGGGTGTGGGGTGTTGCGAGTGAAGGAAGAGTGGACCCGAAGTGTAACCCCTGGCACAACGGGTGCGTGTTGGGACCATAACCCACTCTCTCCTATTCACTCAATGTCGTCTTTAGCAGCTTTCCCTTATAACTGCGCTCTGTTCTGCACCTCGCCTTCTCATCTGCTTCCGAAAAAAGGCTTGGACATAAATATTTCACAGTGATATACTGGCCCAATGTGCACAGTCGAGTTGATACACTCGTGGAGATCTGCGTGGTCTTCTCCTGTTCTCTGTATCCCATGGTGAGGAGGGTAATGCTTGTCACTGGCCGCTCGGGTGTCATAGAAAAATTTCAAAACAAAATGTTTGAATTGTCTGCCAGTGGAGAGAGCCCGGTTCCTGGGGACGTGACAAACAGCAGCAGGGAGACTGAATGAGAAGCAGCTGTTCGGGAAACCCTTTGCCGCTAGCAATTCTTAGAGCAATCTCAAATGTATTTCATAGTGAGCACGTCTCAGGTCACTCAAGCGGTGTGGGGCATCGGTCGTGGGCCGGCTCTCTGGCTCGTTGGTCTAGGCGTATGATTCTCGCTTTGGGTGCTTCACTGTGATGAGTTGCGAGAGGTCCCGGGTTCAAATCCCGGACGAGCCCGAGGTTTTTCTAAAACTTGACTTGTGCAAAACTGCCTGATTAATTTTCTCAAAAAGCACCTTGGTGAAACGAGGTTGGGCTGTCTGGAGTACGGACAAGGCAGAAAACAGGGAAGTGAAATGGTTGGATGTCGTGTCGAACAGGTTGACGTGAGCTGTGCGGTGTTCGGGGAATGTCAGCAATGAAGGTAGATTGGAAAATTGGGACAGCTCTCCTCGGAGAACCGAAGTTTTCCAAGTCATGAGGGACCTAGAAACAGGAAATAATGTTGTGAAAATGTTCCCACACCTGAAAGGTCCACAACGATTCGGCCGAATTTTAAGGTCACCAGGAAAACAAGTAAAAATGACAGGAGGAAGAACGTTTTCGTACAGGGAGTGGTTAGTGTCAGTAAGTCCCTGTCGGACATTGACAAAGAGGAAGATTCAATGAACACAAAAGGGAATTCGGTGGTCACGTTCAGATGTGCAGATTTACGCTGAGAATGCGAGAGAATGAAACGAATAGACACACGTTGACTGAAGTATAGAACCAGCAGAGCGAAGGTGGGCCGCATGGCCTCCGTCTGCGCTGCGACACATGTTGTGATTCAGTGTGAAATCACAGTTCGACCGACAGAATGTGGGAATTTAGTAAAAACGTTTCTATTTACACAGCCTCCGTACGTCTGCGAAACAGCATATCACACGACAGCAGCGGAGGTCTTTGACATCAGTCTCGAACGTGCGAGCCGCGTGCCAGATGAAAAGCTGAATCGCTCTGTGGACAGGGCCCGGAGCGTGGCAGCAGAGTGGCGCAGCGGGAGCGTGCTGGGCCCATAACCCAGAGGTCGATGGATCGAAACCATCCTCTGCTATTATTCAATGTCACCTCGAGCTGATTTCCTTTGGATCGGTGCTCTCTTCTGCCAGCTGCATACCCGAATGGCAAATCCACTCCATGCAAGGTGCGTGGTTTTAGAGGTCTCAGTGGCATTCTGTTGTTCGGCGGTTTTTATTCTGAACTGGATCGCAAAACCAGTTCTCTGCGATGCCAATCAGTTAGTCAAGTTGAAACAAATGTCTTGCGGTTTCGTCCATTCCCTGCAGTAATTCGCTACCCTGGTTCAGACGTGAATGACAAGCATGTCAAAAACCTCATCACGACTCAGACACAGTTCCCCCACGATTAGGACGGATCCCACCGATTGTGAATAACCTCAGAGAGAGAGAGAGACAGGCAAACGGCGTGGATTCGATGGGTTGAACGGCTTGTGTCTACTCGAGAATGGTGCTACGTGTTTATGCCATCCCACTGCCTGTCTCTGGGACAGAGAGGCTGAGGGAGCAAAACTGGTTCATTTTTAACCGTCCCTTCCGTGTTGGACTGCCTGCAGTCCCTCAGCTCAGGGCCGTGGGGAGGACTCTCAGTGAGTGAAGGTTTCACTCGGATTCTCTTCATCTGGGACACTTGGGGCTCAGATGTTAACTGCTGCGCGGTAGCAACAAAGAAAGCGATGCCCACTTTGCTATAGACTTTCCGTAAGATTGCTGCGTGAAGACGATTTCTGAACACCAAGAAGGCTGCACAACAATGTGAATTTACCTGGGCGAAGAGTCCTCGGTGTCCATTTCTTTCTGTCCTTCCAGCACAGCATCTTTCCATCTCTCAGATAACAGACCTTTGGAGAAAGTTCACAATCAAAGTTGTTCATGTTCCCCGCATTAATGCAACTGACACCTCTCACCCCAACGGTTTCAGAGAGTGAGAGAGAGAGAGAGAGAGAGAGACTCTACCCGCCCCCACCCTACACCACGCCCCACCCCACCCCAGAACAACGTGCAAGTAGAAATAAATTGGTTTAATTATCGAGCAGTGGAGATAGTCCAGTTCCTGGGGATGAGACAAACATCAGCGCCCCGGGGACAGAATGACAAGCAGAAGTTCTGGAAACGCTTTGCTGCTTGCAATTCTTGGAGCAATGTGGAATGTACTTCACACTGAGCAACTTTCAGCTGGCTCAGAGTCTCCAATGTACATTGCTGTGTTTGCCGCCAGCTCAGAGAGAGAGAACAATAGGAAGGACGTAGGAGTGAATAACGATCCGCGTGAGAGGGCGAATAGCTGCTCATGGAGACTGTTAGTGGCTAACAATACGTAGTCTGTCATAGCCGACGAGGTGATAACAAGGAGTCGTTGGTGTGGTAGGGGTCAAGGACATGGGGGAGTTCAGGCCCTAAAGTTATGGAACTCGATATTGAAGACCGGAGGGCTGTAAGGTCTCCAAGTGGAAAATGAGTTGTTGTTCTTTCATCTGGAGCTAGAACACTGCTGCAAGCCTGAGACAGAGATGTTGGTCAGGGAACAGGGTGATGTGTTAAAGTGGCAGACAACCGCCAGGTCAGGGCCTTTTTCCTGCGGGCAGAACCGGGATGTTCTGCGAAGCAGTCACCCAGTTTATGCTTCATGCTACATTGGGGAAACGACACTGTGAGCAGCGAATGCAGTGGACTAGGTTGTGGCAAAAGTGCTGCTTTACCTGGCAGGTATGTTTGAGCCCTTGGATATTCAGGAGGGAGCCGGTAAATGGGCAGGTGTTGCACATTCGGCAGTTTCAGGCGAAAGCGACTTGGCACTATGGGAGGTGGGTGTGGGGTGTTGCGAGTGAAGGAAGAGTGGACCCGAAGTGTAACCCCTGGCACAACGGGTGCGTGTTGGGACCATAACCCACTCTCTCCTATTCACTCAATGTCGTCTTTAGCAGCTTTCCCTTATAACTGCGCTCTGTTCTGCACCTCGCCTTCTCATCTGCTTCCGAAAAAAGGCTTGGACATAAATATTTCACAGTGATATACTGGCCCAATGTGCACAGTCGAGTTGATACACTCGTGGAGATCTGCGTGGTCTTCTCCTGTTCTCTGTATCCCATGGTGAGGAGGGTAATGCTTGTCACTGGCCGCTCGGGTGTCATAGAAAAATTTCAAAACAAAATGTTTGAATTGTCTGCCAGTGGAGAGAGCCCGGTTCCTGGGGACGTGACAAACAGCAGCAGGGAGACTGAATGAGAAGCAGCTGTTCGGGAAACCCTTTGCCGCTAGCAATTCTTAGAGCAATCTCAAATGTATTTCATAGTGAGCACGTCTCAGGTCACTCAAGCGGTGTGGGGCATCGGTGTGGGGCATCGGTCGTGGGCCGGCTCTCTGGCTCGTTGGTCTAGGCGTATGATTCTCGCTTTGGGTGCTTCACTGTGATGAGTTGCGAGAGGTCCCGGGTTC
Source organism: Hemiscyllium ocellatum (assembly GCF_020745735.1). Classification (NCBI taxonomy): domain Eukaryota; kingdom Metazoa; phylum Chordata; class Chondrichthyes; order Orectolobiformes; family Hemiscylliidae; genus Hemiscyllium; species Hemiscyllium ocellatum. The sequence goes on from NW_026867792.1 coordinate 42,183, forward strand.
AAATCCCGGACGAGCCCGAGGTTTTTCTAAAACTTGACTTGTGCAAAACTGCCTGATTAATTTTCTCAAAAAGCACCTTGGTGAAACGAGGTTGGGCTGTCTGGAGTACGGACAAGGCAGAAAACAGGGAAGTGAAATGGTTGGATGTCGTGTCGAACAGGTTGACGTGAGCTGTGCGGTGTTCGGGGAATGTCAGCAATGAAGGTAGATTGGAAAATTGGGACAGCTCTCCTCGGAGAACCGAAGTTTTCCAAGTCATGAGGGACCTAGAAACAGGAAATAATGTTGTGAAAATGTTCCCACACCTGAAAGGTCCACAACGATTCGGCCGAATTTTAAGGTCACCAGGAAAACAAGTAAAAATGACAGGAGGAAGAACGTTTTCGTACAGGGAGTGGTTAGTGTCAGTAAGTCCCTGTCGGACATTGACAAAGAGGAAGATTCAATGAACACAAAAGGGAATTCGGTGGTCACGTTCAGATGTGCAGATTTACGCTGAGAATGCGAGAGAATGAAACGAATAGACACACGTTGACTGAAGTATAGAACCAGCAGAGCGAAGGTGGGCCGCATGGCCTCCGTCTGCGCTGCGACACATGTTGTGATTCAGTGTGAAATCACAGTTCGACCGACAGAATGTGGGAATTTAGTAAAAACGTTTCTATTTACACAGCCTCCGTACGTCTGCGAAACAGCATATCACACGACAGCAGCGGAGGTCTTTGACATCAGTCTCGAACGTGCGAGCCGCGTGCCAGATGAAAAGCTGAATCGCTCTGTGGACCGGGCCCGGAGCGTGGCAGCAGAGTGGCGCAGCGGGAGCGTGCTGGGCCCATAACCCAGAGGTCGATGGATCGAAACCATCCTCTGCTATTATTCAATGTCACCTCGAGCTGATTTCCTTTGGATCGGTGCTCTCTTCTGCCAGCTGCATACCCGAATGGCAAATCCACTCCATGCAAGGTGCGTGGTTTTAGAGGTCTCAGTGGCATTCTGTTGTTCGGCGGTTTTTATTCTGAACTGGATCGCAAAACCAGTTCTCTGCGATGCCAATCAGTTAGTCAAGTTGAAACAAATGTCTTGCGGTTTCGTCCATTCCCTGCAGTAATTCGCTACCCTGGTTCAGACGTGAATGACAAGCATGTCAAAAACCTCATCACGACTCAGACACAGTTCCCCCACGATTAGGACGGATCCCACCGATTGTGAATAACCTCAGAGAGAGAGAGAGACAGGCAAACGGCGTGGATTCGATGGGTTGAACGGCTTGTGTCTACTCGAGAATGGTGCTACGTGTTTATGCCATCCCACTGCCTGTCTCTGGGACAGAGAGGCTGAGGGAGCAAAACTGGTTCATTTTTAACCGTCCCTTCCGTGTTGGACTGCCTGCAGTCCCTCAGCTCAGGGCCGTGGGGAGGACTCTCAGTGAGTGAAGGTTTCACTCGGATTCTCTTCATCTGGGACACTTGGGGCTCAGATGTTAACTGCTGCGCGGTAGCAACAAAGAAAGCGATGCCCACTTTGCTATAGACTTTCCGTAAGATTGCTGCGTGAAGACGATTTCTGAACACCAAGAAGGCTGCACAACAATGTGAATTTACCTGGGCGAAGAGTCCTCGGTGTCCATTTCTTTCTGTCCTTCCAGCACAGCATCTTTCCATCTCTCAGATAACAGACCTTTGGAGAAAGTTCACAATCAAAGTTGTTCATGTTCCCCGCATTAATGCAACTGACACCTCTCACCCCAACGGTTTCAGAGAGTGAGAGAGAGAGAGAGAGAGAGAGACTCTACCCGCCCCCACCCTACACCACGCCCCACCCCACCCCAGAACAACGTGCAAGTAGAAATAAATTGGTTTAATTATCGAGCAGTGGAGATAGTCCAGTTCCTGGGGATGAGACAAACATCAGCGCCCCGGGGACAGAATGACAAGCAGAAGTTCTGGAAACGCTTTGCTGCTTGCAATTCTTGGAGCAATGTGGAATGTACTTCACACTGAGCAACTTTCAGCTGGCTCAGAGTCTCCAATGTACATTGCTGTGTTTGCCGCCAGCTCAGAGAGAGAGAACAATAGGAAGGACGTAGGAGTGAATAACGATCCGCGTGAGAGGGCGAATAGCTGCTCATGGAGACTGTTAGTGGCTAACAATACGTAGTCTGTCGTAGCCGACGAGGTGATAACAAGGAGTCGTTGGTGTGGTAGGGGTCAAGGACATGGGGGAGTTCAGGCCCTAAAGTTATGGAACTCGATATTGAAGACCGGAGGGCTGTAAGGTCTCCAAGTGGAAAATGAGTTGTTGTTCTTTCATCTGGAGCTAGAACACTGCTGCAAGCCTGAGACAGAGATGTTGGTCAGGGAACAGGGTGATGTGTTAAAGTGGCAGACAACCGCCAGGTCAGGGCCTTTTTCCTGCGGGCAGAACCGGGATGTTCTGCGAAGCAGTCACCCAGTTTATGCTTCATGCTACATTGGGGAAACGACACTGTGAGCAGCGAATGCAGTGGACTAGGTTGTGGCAAAAGTGCTGCTTTACCTGGCAGGTATGTTTGAGCCCTTGGATATTCAGGAGGGAGCCGGTAAATGGGCAGGTGTTGCACATTCGGCAGTTTCAGGCGAAAGCGACTTGGCACTATGGGAGGTGGGTGTGGGGTGTTGCGAGTGAAGGAAGAGTGGACCCGAAGTGTAACCCCTGGCACAACGGGTGCGTGTTGGGACCATAACCCACTCTCTCCTATTCACTCAATGTCGTCTTTAGCAGCTTTCCCTTATAACTGCGCTCTGTTCTGCACCTCGCCTTCTCATCTGCTTCCGAAAAAAGGCTTGGACATAAATATTTCACAGTGATATACTGGCCCAATGTGCACAGTCGAGTTGATACACTCGTGGAGATCTGCGTGGTCTTCTCCTGTTCTCTGTATCCCATGGTGAGGAGGGTAATGCTTGTCACTGGCCGCTCGGGTGTCATAGAAAAATTTCAAAACAAAATGTTTGAATTGTCTGCCAGTGGAGAGAGCCCGGTTCCTGGGGACGTGACAAACAGCAGCAGGGAGACTGAATGAGAAGCAGCTGTTCGGGAAACCCTTTGCCGCTAGCAATTCTTAGAGCAATCTCAAATGTATTTCATAGTGAGCACGTCTCAGGTCACTCAAGCGGTGTGGGGCATCGGTCGTGGGCCGGCTCTCTGGCTCGTTGGTCTAGGCGTATGATTCTCGCTTTGGGTGCTTCACTGTGATGAGTTGCGAGAGGTCCCGGGTTCAAATCCCGGACGAGCCCGAGGTTTTTCTAAAACTTGACTTGTGCAAAACTGCCTGATTAATTTTCTCAAAAAGCACCTTGGTGAAACGAGGTTGGGCTGTCTGGAGTACGGACAAGGCAGAAAACAGGGAAGTGAAATGGTTGGATGTCGTGTCGAACAGGTTGACGTGAGCTGTGCGGTGTTCGGGGAATGTCAGCAATGAAGGTAGATTGGAAAATTGGGACAGCTCTCCTCGGAGAACCGAAGTTTTCCAAGTCATGAGGGACCTAGAAACAGGAAATAATGTTGTGAAAATGTTCCCACACCTGAAAGGTCCACAACGATTCGGCCGAATTTTAAGGTCACCAGGAAAACAAGTAAAAATGACAGGAGGAAGAACGTTTTCGTACAGGGAGTGGTTAGTGTCAGTAAGTCCCTGTCGGACATTGACAAAGAGGAAGATTCAATGAACACAAAAGGGAATTCGGTGGTCACGTTCAGATGTGCAGATTTACGCTGAGAATGCGAGAGAATGAAACGAATAGACACACGTTGACTGAAGTATAGAACCAGCAGAGCGAAGGTGGGCCGCATGGCCTCCGTCTGCGCTGCGACACATGTTGTGATTCAGTGTGAAATCACAGTTCGACCGACAGAATGTGGGAATTTAGTAAAAACGTTTCTATTTACACAGCCTCCGTACGTCTGCGAAACAGCATATCACACGACAGCAGCGGAGGTCTTTGACATCAGTCTCGAACGTGCGAGCCGCGTGCCAGATGAAAAGCTGAATCGCTCTGTGGACAGGGCCCGGAGCGTGGCAGCAGAGTGGCGCAGCGGGAGCGTGCTGGGCCCATAACCCAGAGGTCGATGGATCGAAACCATCCTCTGCTATTATTCAATGTCACCTCGAGCTGATTTCCTTTGGATCGGTGCTCTCTTCTGCCAGCTGCATACCCGAATGGCAAATCCACTCCATGCAAGGTGCGTGGTTTTAGAGGTCTCAGTGGCATTCTGTTGTTCGGCGGTTTTTATTCTGAACTGGATCGCAAAACCAGTTCTCTGCGATGCCAATCAGTTAGTCAAGTTGAAACAAATGTCTTGCGGTTTCGTCCATTCCCTGCAGTAATTCGCTACCCTGGTTCAGACGTGAATGACAAGCATGTCAAAAACCTCATCACGACTCAGACACAGTTCCCCCACGATTAGGACGGATCCCACCGATTGTGAATAACCTCAGAGAGAGAGAGAGACAGGCAAACGGCGTGGATTCGATGGGTTGAACGGCTTGTGTCTACTCGAGAATGGTGCTACGTGTTTATGCCATCCCACTGCCTGTCTCTGGGACAGAGAGGCTGAGGGAGCAAAACTGGTTCATTTTTAACCGTCCCTTCCGTGTTGGACTGCCTGCAGTCCCTCAGCTCAGGGCCGTGGGGAGGACTCTCAGTGAGTGAAGGTTTCACTCGGATTCTCTTCATCTGGGACACTTGGGGCTCAGATGTTAACTGCTGCGCGGTAGCAACAAAGAAAGCGATGCCCACTTTGCTATAGACTTTCCGTAAGATTGCTGCGTGAAGACGATTTCTGAACACCAAGAAGGCTGCACAACAATGTGAATTTACCTGGGCGAAGAGTCCTCGGTGTCCATTTCTTTCTGTCCTTCCAGCACAGCATCTTTCCATCTCTCAGATAACAGACCTTTGGAGAAAGTTCACAATCAAAGTTGTTCATGTTCCCCGCATTAATGCAACTGACACCTCTCACCCCAACGGTTTCAGAGAGTGAGAGAGAGAGAGAGAGAGAGAGACTCTACCCGCCCCCACCCTACACCACGCCCCACCCCACCCCAGAACAACGTGCAAGTAGAAATAAATTGGTTTAATTATCGAGCAGTGGAGATAGTCCAGTTCCTGGGGATGAGACAAACATCAGCGCCCCGGGGACAGAATGACAAGCAGAAGTTCTGGAAACGCTTTGCTGCTTGCAATTCTTGGAGCAATGTGGAATGTACTTCACACTGAGCAACTTTCAGCTGGCTCAGAGTCTCCAATGTACATTGCTGTGTTTGCCGCCAGCTCAGAGAGAGAGAACAATAGGAAGGACGTAGGAGTGAATAACGATCCGCGTGAGAGGGCGAATAGCTGCTCATGGAGACTGTTAGTGGCTAACAATACGTAGTCTGTCGTAGCCGACGAGGTGATAACAAGGAGTCGTTGGTGTGGTAGGGGTCAAGGACATGGGGGAGTTCAGGCCCTAAAGTTATGGAACTCGATATTGAAGACCGGAGGGCTGTAAGGTCTCCAAGTGGAAAATGAGTTGTTGTTCTTTCATCTGGAGCTAGAACACTGCTGCAAGCCTGAGACAGAGATGTTGGTCAGGGAACAGGGTGATGTGTTAAAGTGGCAGACAACCGCCAGGTCAGGGCCTTTTTCCTGCGGGCAGAACCGGGATGTTCTGCGAAGCAGTCACCCAGTTTATGCTTCATGCTACATTGGGGAAACGACACTGTGAGCAGCGAATGCAGTGGACTAGGTTGTGGCAAAAGTGCTGCTTTACCTGGCAGGTATGTTTGAGCCCTTGGATATTCAGGAGGGAGCCGGTAAATGGGCAGGTGTTGCACATTCGGCAGTTTCAGGCGAAAGCGACTTGGCACTATGGGAGGTGGGTGTGGGGTGTTGCGAGTGAAGGAAGAGTGGACCCGAAGTGTAACCCCTGGCACAACGGGTGCGTGTTGGGACCATAACCCACTCTCTCCTATTCACTCAATGTCGTCTTTAGCAGCTTTCCCTTATAACTGCGCTCTGTTCTGCACCTCGCCTTCTCATCTGCTTCCGAAAAAAGGCTTGGACATAAATATTTCACAGTGATATACTGGCCCAATGTGCACAGTCGAGTTGATACACTCGTGGAGATCTGCGTGGTCTTCTCCTGTTCTCTGTATCCCATGGTGAGGAGGGTAATGCTTGTCACTGGCCGCTCGGGTGTCATAGAAAAATTTCAAAACAAAATGTTTGAATTGTCTGCCAGTGGAGAGAGCCCGGTTCCTGGGGACGTGACAAACAGCAGCAGGGAGACTGAATGAGAAGCAGCTGTTCGGGAAACCCTTTGCCGCTAGCAATTCTTAGAGCAATCTCAAATGTATTTCATAGTGAGCACGTCTCAGGTCACTCAAGCGGTGTGGGGCATCGGTCGTGGGCCGGCTCTCTGGCTCGTTGGTCTAGGCGTATGATTCTCGCTTTGGGTGCTTCACTGTGATGAGTTGCGAGAGGTCCCGGGTTCAAATCCCGGACGAGCCCGAGGTTTTTCTAAAACTTGACTTGTGCAAAACTGCCTGATTAATTTTCTCAAAAAGCACCTTGGTGAAACGAGGTTGGGCTGTCTGGAGTACGGACAAGGCAGAAAACAGGGAAGTGAAATGGTTGGATGTCGTGTCGAACAGGTTGACGTGAGCTGTGCGGTGTTCGGGGAATGTCAGCAATGAAGGTAGATTGGAAAATTGGGACAGCTCTCCTCGGAGAACCGAAGTTTTCCAAGTCATGAGGGACCTAGAAACAGGAAATAATGTTGTGAAAATGTTCCCACACCTGAAAGGTCCACAACGATTCGGCCGAATTTTAAGGTCACCAGGAAAACAAGTAAAAATGACAGGAGGAAGAACGTTTTCGTACAGGGAGTGGTTAGTGTCAGTAAGTCCCTGTCGGACATTGACAAAGAGGAAGATTCAATGAACACAAAAGGGAATTCGGTGGTCACGTTCAGATGTGCAGATTTACGCTGAGAATGCGAGAGAATGAAACGAATAGACACACGTTGACTGAAGTATAGAACCAGCAGAGCGAAGGTGGGCCGCATGGCCTCCGTCTGCGCTGCGACACATGTTGTGATTCAGTGTGAAATCACAGTTCGACCGACAGAATGTGGGAATTTAGTAAAAACGTTTCTATTTACACAGCCTCCGTACGTCTGCGAAACAGCATATCACACGACAGCAGCGGAGGTCTTTGACATCAGTCTCGAACGTGCGAGCCGCGTGCCAGATGAAAAGCTGAATCGCTCTGTGGACAGGGCCCGGAGCGTGGCAGCAGAGTGGCGCAGCGGGAGCGTGCTGGGCCCATAACCCAGAGGTCGATGGATCGAAACCATCCTCTGCTATTATTCAATGTCACCTCGAGCTGATTTCCTTTGGATCGGTGCTCTCTTCTGCCAGCTGCATACCCGAATGGCAAATCCACTCCATGCAAGGTGCGTGGTTTTAGAGGTCTCAGTGGCATTCTGTTGTTCGGCGGTTTTTATTCTGAACTGGATCGCAAAACCAGTTCTCTGCGATGCCAATCAGTTAGTCAAGTTGAAACAAATGTCTTGCGGTTTCGTCCATTCCCTGCAGTAATTCGCTACCCTGGTTCAGACGTGAATGACAAGCATGTCAAAAACCTCATCACGACTCAGACACAGTTCCCCCACGATTAGGACGGATCCCACCGATTGTGAATAACCTCAGAGAGAGAGAGAGACAGGCAAACGGCGTGGATTCGATGGGTTGAACGGCTTGTGTCTACTCGAGAATGGTGCTACGTGTTTATGCCATCCCACTGCCTGTCTCTGGGACAGAGAGGCTGAGGGAGCAAAACTGGTTCATTTTTAACCGTCCCTTCCGTGTTGGACTGCCTGCAGTCCCTCAGCTCAGGGCCGTGGGGAGGACTCTCAGTGAGTGAAGGTTTCACTCGGATTCTCTTCATCTGGGACACTTGGGGCTCAGATGTTAACTGCTGCGCGGTAGCAACAAAGAAAGCGATGCCCACTTTGCTATAGACTTTCCGTAAGATTGCTGCGTGAAGACGATTTCTGAACACCAAGAAGGCTGCACAACAATGTGAATTTACCTGGGCGAAGAGTCCTCGGTGTCCATTTCTTTCTGTCCTTCCAGCACAGCATCTTTCCATCTCTCAGATAACAGACCTTTGGAGAAAGTTCACAATCAAAGTTGTTCATGTTCCCCGCATTAATGCAACTGACACCTCTCACCCCAACGGTTTCAGAGAGTGAGAGAGAGAGAGAGAGAGAGAGACTCTACCCGCCCCCACCCTACACCACGCCCCACCCCACCCCAGAACAACGTGCAAGTAGAAATAAATTGGTTTAATTATCGAGCAGTGGAGATAGTCCAGTTCCTGGGGATGAGACAAACATCAGCGCCCCGGGGACAGAATGACAAGCAGAAGTTCTGGAAACGCTTTGCTGCTTGCAATTCTTGGAGCAATGTGGAATGTACTTCACACTGAGCAACTTTCAGCTGGCTCAGAGTCTCCAATGTACATTGCTGTGTTTGCCGCCAGCTCAGAGAGAGAGAACAATAGGAAGGACGTAGGAGTGAATAACGATCCGCGTGAGAGGGCGAATAGCTGCTCATGGAGACTGTTAGTGGCTAACAATACGTAGTCTGTCATAGCCGACGAGGTGATAACAAGGAGTCGTTGGTGTGGTAGGGGTCAAGGACATGGGGGAGTTCAGGCCCTAAAGTTATGGAACTCGATATTGAAGACCGGAGGGCTGTAAGGTCTCCAAGTGGAAAATGAGTTGTTGTTCTTTCATCTGGAGCTAGAACACTGCTGCAAGCCTGAGACAGAGATGTTGGTCAGGGAACAGGGTGATGTGTTAAAGTGGCAGACAACCGCCAGGTCAGGGCCTTTTTCCTGCGGGCAGAACCGGGATGTTCTGCGAAGCAGTCACCCAGTTTATGCTTCATGCTACATTGGGGAAACGACACTGTGAGCAGCGAATGCAGTGGACTAGGTTGTGGCAAAAGTGCTGCTTTACCTGGCAGGTATGTTTGAGCCCTTGGATATTCAGGAGGGAGCCGGTAAATGGGCAGGTGTTGCACATTCGGCAGTTTCAGGCGAAAGCGACTTGGCACTATGGGAGGTGGGTGTGGGGTGTTGCGAGTGAAGGAAGAGTGGACCCGAAGTGTAACCCCTGGCACAACGGGTGCGTGTTGGGACCATAACCCACTCTCTCCTATTCACTCAATGTCGTCTTTAGCAGCTTTCCCTTATAACTGCGCTCTGTTCTGCACCTCGCCTTCTCATCTGCTTCCGAAAAAAGGCTTGGACATAAATATTTCACAGTGATATACTGGCCCAATGTGCACAGTCGAGTTGATACACTCGTGGAGATCTGCGTGGTCTTCTCCTGTTCTCTGTATCCCATGGTGAGGAGGGTAATGCTTGTCACTGGCCGCTCGGGTGTCATAGAAAAATTTCAAAACAAAATGTTTGAATTGTCTGCCAGTGGAGAGAGCCCGGTTCCTGGGGACGTGACAAACAGCAGCAGGGAGACTGAATGAGAAGCAGCTGTTCGGGAAACCCTTTGCCGCTAGCAATTCTTAGAGCAATCTCAAATGTATTTCATAGTGAGCACGTCTCAGGTCACTCAAGCGGTGTGGGGCATCGGTGTGGGGCATCGGTCGTGGGCCGGCTCTCTGGCTCGTTGGTCTAGGCGTATGATTCTCGCTTTGGGTGCTTCACTGTGATGAGTTGCGAGAGGTCCCGGGTTCAAATCCCGGACGAGCCCGAGGTTTTTCTAAAACTTGACTTGTGCAAAACTGCCTGATTAATTTTCTCAAAAAGCACCTTGGTGAAACGAGGTTGGGCTGTCTGGAGTACGGACAAGGCAGAAAACAGGGAAGTGAAATGGTTGGATGTCGTGTCGAACAGGTTGACGTGAGCTGTGCGGTGTTCGGGGAATGTCAGCAATGAAGGTAGATTGGAAAATTGGGACAGCTCTCCTCGGAGAACCGAAGTTTTCCAAGTCATGAGGGACCTAGAAACAGGAAATAATGTTGTGAAAATGTTCCCACACCTGAAAGGTCCACAACGATTCGGCCGAATTTTAAGGTCACCAGGAAAACAAGTAAAAATGACAGGAGGAAGAACGTTTTCGTACAGGGAGTGGTTAGTGTCAGTAAGTCCCTGTCGGACATTGACAAAGAGGAAGATTCAATGAACACAAAAGGGAATTCGGTGGTCACGTTCAGATGTGCAGATTTACGCTGAGAATGCGAGAGAATGAAACGAATAGACACACGTTGACTGAAGTATAGAACCAGCAGAGCGAAGGTGGGCCGCATGGCCTCCGTCTGCGCTGCGACACATGTTGTGATTCAGTGTGAAATCACAGTTCGACCGACAGAATGTGGGAATTTAGTAAAAACGTTTCTATTTACACAGCCTCCGTACGTCTGCGAAACAGCATATCACACGACAGCAGCGGAGGTCTTTGACATCAGTCTCGAACGTGCGAGCCGCGTGCCAGATGAAAAGCTGAATCGCTCTGTGGACCGGGCCCGGAGCGTGGCAGCAGAGTGGCGCAGCGGGAGCGTGCTGGGCCCATAACCCAGAGGTCGATGGATCGAAACCATCCTCTGCTATTATTCAATGTCACCTCGAGCTGATTTCCTTTGGATCGGTGCTCTCTTCTGCCAGCTGCATACCCGAATGGCAAATCCACTCCATGCAAGGTGCGTGGTTTTAGAGGTCTCAGTGGCATTCTGTTGTTCGGCGGTTTTTATTCTGAACTGGATCGCAAAACCAGTTCTCTGCGATGCCAATCAGTTAGTCAAGTTGAAACAAATGTCTTGCGGTTTCGTCCATTCCCTGCAGTAATTCGCTACCCTGGTTCAGACGTGAATGACAAGCATGTCAAAAACCTCATCACGACTCAGACACAGTTCCCCCACGATTAGGACGGATCCCACCGATTGTGAATAACCTCAGAGAGAGAGAGAGACAGGCAAACGGCGTGGATTCGATGGGTTGAACGGCTTGTGTCTACTCGAGAATGGTGCTACGTGTTTATGCCATCCCACTGCCTGTCTCTGGGACAGAGAGGCTGAGGGAGCAAAACTGGTTCATTTTTAACCGTCCCTTCCGTGTTGGACTGCCTGCAGTCCCTCAGCTCAGGGCCGTGGGGAGGACTCTCAGTGAGTGAAGGTTTCACTCGGATTCTCTTCATCTGGGACACTTGGGGCTCAGATGTTAACTGCTGCGCGGTAGCAACAAAGAAAGCGATGCCCACTTTGCTATAGACTTTCCGTAAGATTGCTGCGTGAAGACGATTTCTGAACACCAAGAAGGCTGCACAACAATGTGAATTTACCTGGGCGAAGAGTCCTCGGTGTCCATTTCTTTCTGTCCTTCCAGCACAGCATCTTTCCATCTCTCAGATAACAGACCTTTGGAGAAAGTTCACAATCAAAGTTGTTCATGTTCCCCGCATTAATGCAACTGACACCTCTCACCCCAACGGTTTCAGAGAGTGAGAGAGAGAGAGAGAGAGAGAGACTCTACCCGCCCCCACCCTACACCACGCCCCACCCCACCCCAGAACAACGTGCAAGTAGAAATAAATTGGTTTAATTATCGAGCAGTGGAGATAGTCCAGTTCCTGGGGATGAGACAAACATCAGCGCCCCGGGGACAGAATGACAAGCAGAAGTTCTGGAAACGCTTTGCTGCTTGCAATTCTTGGAGCAATGTGGAATGTACTTCACACTGAGCAACTTTCAGCTGGCTCAGAGTCTCCAATGTACATTGCTGTGTTTGCCGCCAGCTCAGAGAGAGAGAACAATAGGAAGGACGTAGGAGTGAATAACGATCCGCGTGAGAGGGCGAATAGCTGCTCATGGAGACTGTTAGTGGCTAACAATACGTAGTCTGTCATAGCCGACGAGGTGATAACAAGGAGTCGTTGGTGTGGTAGGGGTCAAGGACATGGGGGAGTTCAGGCCCTAAAGTTATGGAACTCGATATTGAAGACCGGAGGGCTGTAAGGTCTCCAAGTGGAAAATGAGTTGTTGTTCTTTCATCTGGAGCTAGAACACTGCTGCAAGCCTGAGACAGAGATGTTGGTCAGGGAACAGGGTGATGTGTTAAAGTGGCAGACAACCGCCAGGTCAGGGCCTTTTTCCTGCGGGCAGAACCGGGATGTTCTGCGAAGCAGTCACCCAGTTTATGCTTCATGCTACATTGGGGAAACGACACTGTGAGCAGCGAATGCAGTGGACTAGGTTGTGGCAAAAGTGCTGCTTTACCTGGCAGGTATGTTTGAGCCCTTGGATATTCAGGAGGGAGCCGGTAAATGGGCAGGTGTTGCACATTCGGCAGTTTCAGGCGAAAGCGACTTGGCACTATGGGAGGTGGGTGTGGGGTGTTGCGAGTGAAGGAAGAGTGGACCCGAAGTGTAACCCCTGGCACAACGGGTGCGTGTTGGGACCATAACCCACTCTCTCCTATTCACTCAATGTCGTCTTTAGCAGCTTTCCCTTATAACTGCGCTCTGTTCTGCACCTCGCCTTCTCATCTGCTTCCGAAAAAAGGCTTGGACATAAATATTTCACAGTGATATACTGGCCCAATGTGCACAGTCGAGTTGATACACTCGTGGAGATCTGCGTGGTCTTCTCCTGTTCTCTGTATCCCATGGTGAGGAGGGTAATGCTTGTCACTGGCCGCTCGGGTGTCATAGAAAAATTTCAAAACAAAATGTTTGAATTGTCTGCCAGTGGAGAGAGCCCGGTTCCTGGGGACGTGACAAACAGCAGCAGGGAGACTGAATGAGAAGCAGCTGTTCGGGAAACCCTTTGCCGCTAGCAATTCTTAGAGCAATCTCAAATGTATTTCATAGTGAGCACGTCTCAGGTCACTCAAGCGGTGTGGGGCATCGGTCGTGGGCCGGCTCTCTGGCTCGTTGGTCTAGGCGTATGATTCTCGCTTTGGGTGCTTCACTGTGATGAGTTGCGAGAGGTCCCGGGTTCAAATCCCGGACGAGCCCGAGGTTTTTCTAAAACTTGACTTGTGCAAAACTGCCTGATTAATTTTCTCAAAAAGCACCTTGGTGAAACGAGGTTGGGCTGTCTGGAGTACGGACAAGGCAGAAAACAGGGAAGTGAAATGGTTGGATGTCGTGTCGAACAGGTTGACGTGAGCTGTGCGGTGTTCGGGGAATGTCAGCAATGAAGGTAGATTGGAAAATTGGGACAGCTCTCCTCGGAGAACCGAAGTTTTCCAAGTCATGAGGGACCTAGAAACAGGAAATAATGTTGTGAAAATGTTCCCACACCTGAAAGGTCCACAACGATTCGGCCGAATTTTAAGGTCACCAGGAAAACAAGTAAAAATGACAGGAGGAAGAACGTTTTCGTACAGGGAGTGGTTAGTGTCAGTAAGTCCCTGTCGGACATTGACAAAGAGGAAGATTCAATGAACACAAAAGGGAATTCGGTGGTCACGTTCAGATGTGCAGATTTACGCTGAGAATGCGAGAGAATGAAACGAATAGACACACGTTGACTGAAGTATAGAACCAGCAGAGCGAAGGTGGGCCGCATGGCCTCCGTCTGCGCTGCGACACATGTTGTGATTCAGTGTGAAATCACAGTTCGACCGACAGAATGTGGGAATTTAGTAAAAACGTTTCTATTTACACAGCCTCCGTACGTCTGCGAAACAGCATATCACACGACAGCAGCGGAGGTCTTTGACATCAGTCTCGAACGTGCGAGCCGCGTGCCAGATGAAAAGCTGAATCGCTCTGTGGACCGGGCCCGGAGCGTGGCAGCAGAGTGGCGCAGCGGGAGCGTGCTGGGCCCATAACCCAGAGGTCGATGGATCGAAACCATCCTCTGCTATTATTCAATGTCACCTCGAGCTGATTTCCTTTGGATCGGTGCTCTCTTCTGCCAGCTGCATACCCGAATGGCAAATCCACTCCATGCAAGGTGCGTGGTTTTAGAGGTCTCAGTGGCATTCTGTTGTTCGGCGGTTTTTATTCTGAACTGGATCGCAAAACCAGTTCTCTGCGATGCCAATCAGTTAGTCAAGTTGAAACAAATGTCTTGCGGTTTCGTCCATTCCCTGCAGTAATTCGCTACCCTGGTTCAGACGTGAATGACAAGCATGTCAAAAACCTCATCACGACTCAGACACAGTTCCCCCACGATTAGGACGGATCCCACCGATTGTGAATAACCTCAGAGAGAGAGAGAGACAGGCAAACGGCGTGGATTCGATGGGTTGAACGGCTTGTGTCTACTCGAGAATGGTGCTACGTGTTTATGCCATCCCACTGCCTGTCTCTGGGACAGAGAGGCTGAGGGAGCAAAACTGGTTCATTTTTAACCGTCCCTTCCGTGTTGGACTGCCTGCAGTCCCTCAGCTCAGGGCCGTGGGGAGGACTCTCAGTGAGTGAAGGTTTCACTCGGATTCTCTTCATCTGGGACACTTGGGGCTCAGATGTTAACTGCTGCGCGGTAGCAACAAAGAAAGCGATGCCCACTTTGCTATAGACTTTCCGTAAGATTGCTGCGTGAAGACGATTTCTGAACACCAAGAAGGCTGCACAACAATGTGAATTTACCTGGGCGAAGAGTCCTCGGTGTCCATTTCTTTCTGTCCTTCCAGCACAGCATCTTTCCATCTCTCAGATAACAGACCTTTGGAGAAAGTTCACAATCAAAGTTGTTCATGTTCCCCGCATTAATGCAACTGACACCTCTCACCCCAACGGTTTCAGAGAGTGAGAGAGAGAGAGAGAGAGAGAGACTCTACCCGCCCCCACCCTACACCACGCCCCACCCCACCCCAGAACAACGTGCAAGTAGAAATAAATTGGTTTAATTATCGAGCAGTGGAGATAGTCCAGTTCCTGGGGATGAGACAAACATCAGCGCCCCGGGGACAGAATGACAAGCAGAAGTTCTGGAAACGCTTTGCTGCTTGCAATTCTTGGAGCAATGTGGAATGTACTTCACACTGAGCAACTTTCAGCTGGCTCAGAGTCTCCAATGTACATTGCTGTGTTTGCCGCCAGCTCAGAGAGAGAGAACAATAGGAAGGACGTAGGAGTGAATAACGATCCGCGTGAGAGGGCGAATAGCTGCTCATGGAGACTGTTAGTGGCTAACAATACGTAGTCTGTCATAGCCGACGAGGTGATAACAAGGAGTCGTTGGTGTGGTAGGGGTCAAGGACATGGGGGAGTTCAGGCCCTAAAGTTATGGAACTCGATATTGAAGACCGGAGGGCTGTAAGGTCTCCAAGTGGAAAATGAGTTGTTGTTCTTTCATCTGGAGCTAGAACACTGCTGCAAGCCTGAGACAGAGATGTTGGTCAGGGAACAGGGTGATGTGTTAAAGTGGCAGACAACCGCCAGGTCAGGGCCTTTTTCCTGCGGGCAGAACCGGGATGTTCTGCGAAGCAGTCACCCAGTTTATGCTTCATGCTACATTGGGGAAACGACACTGTGAGCAGCGAATGCAGTGGACTAGGTTGTGGCAAAAGTGCTGCTTTACCTGGCAGGTATGTTTGAGCCCTTGGATATTCAGGAGGGAGCCGGTAAATGGGCAGGTGTTGCACATTCGGCAGTTTCAGGCGAAAGCGACTTGGCACTATGGGAGGTGGGTGTGGGGTGTTGCGAGTGAAGGAAGAGTGGACCCGAAGTGTAACCCCTGGCACAACGGGTGCGTGTTGGGACCATAACCCACTCTCTCCTATTCACTCAATGTCGTCTTTAGCAGCTTTCCCTTATAACTGCGCTCTGTTCTGCACCTCGCCTTCTCATCTGCTTCCGAAAAAAGGCTTGGACATAAATATTTCACAGTGATATACTGGCCCAATGTGCACAGTCGAGTTGATACACTCGTGGAGATCTGCGTGGTCTTCTCCTGTTCTCTGTATCCCATGGTGAGGAGGGTAATGCTTGTCACTGGCCGCTCGGGTGTCATAGAAAAATTTCAAAACAAAATGTTTGAATTGTCTGCCAGTGGAGAGAGCCCGGTTCCTGGGGACGTGACAAACAGCAGCAGGGAGACTGAATGAGAAGCAGCTGTTCGGGAAACCCTTTGCCGCTAGCAATTCTTAGAGCACACGGATCCCACCGATTGTGAATAACCTCAGAGAGAGAGAGAGACAGGCAAACGGCGTGGATTCGATGGGTTGAACGGCTTGTGTCTACTCGAGAATGGTGCTACGTGTTTATGCCATCCCACTGCCTGTCTCTGGGACAGAGAGGCTGAGGGAGCAAAACTGGTTCATTTTTAACCGTCCCTTCCGTGTTGGACTGCCTGCAGTCCCTCAGCTCAGGGCCGTGGGGAGGACTCTCAGTGAGTGAAGGTTTCACTCGGATTCTCTTCATCTGGGACACTTGGGGCTCAGATGTTAACTGCTGCGCGGTAGCAACAAAGAAAGCGATGCCCACTTTGCTATAGACTTTCCGTAAGATTGCTGCGTGAAGACGATTTCTGAACACCAAGAAGGCTGCACAACAATGTGAATTTACCTGGGCGAAGAGTCCTCGGTGTCCATTTCTTTCTGTCCTTCCAGCACAGCATCTTTCCATCTCTCAGATAACAGACCTTTGGAGAAAGTTCACAATCAAAGTTGTTCATGTTCCCCGCATTAATGCAACTGACACCTCTCACCCCAACGGTTTCAGAGAGTGAGAGAGAGAGAGAGAGAGAGAGACTCTACCCGCCCCCACCCTACACCACGCCCCACCCCACCCCAGAACAACGTGCAAGTAGAAATAAATTGGTTTAATTATCGAGCAGTGGAGATAGTCCAGTTCCTGGGGATGAGACAAACATCAGCGCCCCGGGGACAGAATGACAAGCAGAAGTTCTGGAAACGCTTTGCTGCTTGCAATTCTTGGAGCAATGTGGAATGTACTTCACACTGAGCAACTTTCAGCTGGCTCAGAGTCTCCAATGTACATTGCTGTGTTTGCCGCCAGCTCAGAGAGAGAGAACAATAGGAAGGACGTAGGAGTGAATAACGATCCGCGTGAGAGGGCGAATAGCTGCTCATGGAGACTGTTAGTGGCTAACAATACGTAGTCTGTCATAGCCGACGAGGTGATAACAAGGAGTCGTTGGTGTGGTAGGGGTCAAGGACATGGGGGAGTTCAGGCCCTAAAGTTATGGAACTCGATATTGAAGACCGGAGGGCTGTAAGGTCTCCAAGTGGAAAATGAGTTGTTGTTCTTTCATCTGGAGCTAGAACACTGCTGCAAGCCTGAGACAGAGATGTTGGTCAGGGAACAGGGTGATGTGTTAAAGTGGCAGACAACCGCCAGGTCAGGGCCTTTTTCCTGCGGGCAGAACCGGGATGTTCTGCGAAGCAGTCACCCAGTTTATGCTTCATGCTACATTGGGGAAACGACACTGTGAGCAGCGAATGCAGTGGACTAGGTTGTGGCAAAAGTGCTGCTTTACCTGGCAGGTATGTTTGAGCCCTTGGATATTCAGGAGGGAGCCGGTAAATGGGCAGGTGTTGCACATTCGGCAGTTTCAGGCGAAAGCGACTTGGCACTATGGGAGGTGGGTGTGGGGTGTTGCGAGTGAAGGAAGAGTGGACCCGAAGTGTAACCCCTGGCACAACGGGTGCGTGTTGGGACCATAACCCACTCTCTCCTATTCACTCAATGTCGTCTTTAGCAGCTTTCCCTTATAACTGCGCTCTGTTCTGCACCTCGCCTTCTCATCTGCTTCCGAAAAAAGGCTTGGACATAAATATTTCACAGTGATATACTGGCCCAATGTGCACAGTCGAGTTGATACACTCGTGGAGATCTGCGTGGTCTTCTCCTGTTCTCTGTATCCCATGGTGAGGAGGGTAATGCTTGTCACTGGCCGCTCGGGTGTCATAGAAAAATTTCAAAACAAAATGTTTGAATTGTCTGCCAGTGGAGAGAGCCCGGTTCCTGGGGACGTGACAAACAGCAGCAGGGAGACTGAATGAGAAGCAGCTGTTCGGGAAACCCTTTGCCGCTAGCAATTCTTAGAGCAATCTCAAATGTATTTCATAGTGAGCACGTCTCAGGTCACTCAAGCGGTGTGGGGCATCGGTGTGGGGCATCGGTCGTGGGCCGGCTCTCTGGCTCGTTGGTCTAGGCGTATGATTCTCGCTTTGGGTGCTTCACTGTGATGAGTTGCGAGAGGTCCCGGGTTCAAATCCCGGACGAGCCCGAGGTTTTTCTAAAACTTGACTTGTGCAAAACTGCCTGATTAATTTTCTCAAAAAGCACCTTGGTGAAACGAGGTTGGGCTGTCTGGAGTACGGACAAGGCAGAAAACAGGGAAGTGAAATGGTTGGATGTCGTGTCGAACAGGTTGACGTGAGCTGTGCGGTGTTCGGGGAATGTCAGCAATGAAGGTAGATTGGAAAATTGGGACAGCTCTCCTCGGAGAACCGAAGTTTTCCAAGTCATGAGGGACCTAGAAACAGGAAATAATGTTGTGAAAATGTTCCCACACCTGAAAGGTCCACAACGATTCGGCCGAATTTTAAGGTCACCAGGAAAACAAGTAAAAATGACAGGAGGAAGAACGTTTTCGTACAGGGAGTGGTTAGTGTCAGTAAGTCCCTGTCGGACATTGACAAAGAGGAAGATTCAATGAACACAAAAGGGAATTCGGTGGTCACGTTCAGATGTGCAGATTTACGCTGAGAATGCGAGAGAATGAAACGAATAGACACACGTTGACTGAAGTATAGAACCAGCAGAGCGAAGGTGGGCCGCATGGCCTCCGTCTGCGCTGCGACACATGTTGTGATTCAGTGTGAAATCACAGTTCGACCGACAGAATGTGGGAATTTAGTAAAAACGTTTCTATTTACACAGCCTCCGTACGTCTGCGAAACAGCATATCACACGACAGCAGCGGAGGTCTTTGACATCAGTCTCGAACGTGCGAGCCGCGTGCCAGATGAAAAGCTGAATCGCTCTGTGGACCGGGCCCGGAGCGTGGCAGCAGAGTGGCGCAGCGGGAGCGTGCTGGGCCCATAACCCAGAGGTCGATGGATCGAAACCATCCTCTGCTATTATTCAATGTCACCTCGAGCTGATTTCCTTTGGATCGGTGCTCTCTTCTGCCAGCTGCATACCCGAATGGCAAATCCACTCCATGCAAGGTGCGTGGTTTTAGAGGTCTCAGTGGCATTCTGTTGTTCGGCGGTTTTTATTCTGAACTGGATCGCAAAACCAGTTCTCTGCGATGCCAATCAGTTAGTCAAGTTGAAACAAATGTCTTGCGGTTTCGTCCATTCCCTGCAGTAATTCGCTACCCTGGTTCAGACGTGAATGACAAGCATGTCAAAAACCTCATCACGACTCAGACACAGTTCCCCCACGATTAGGACGGATCCCACCGATTGTGAATAACCTCAGAGAGAGAGAGAGACAGGCAAACGGCGTGGATTCGATGGGTTGAACGGCTTGTGTCTACTCGAGAATGGTGCTACGTGTTTATGCCATCCCACTGCCTGTCTCTGGGACAGAGAGGCTGAGGGAGCAAAACTGGTTCATTTTTAACCGTCCCTTCCGTGTTGGACTGCCTGCAGTCCCTCAGCTCAGGGCCGTGGGGAGGACTCTCAGTGAGTGAAGGTTTCACTCGGATTCTCTTCATCTGGGACACTTGGGGCTCAGATGTTAACTGCTGCGCGGTAGCAACAAAGAAAGCGATGCCCACTTTGCTATAGACTTTCCGTAAGATTGCTGCGTGAAGACGATTTCTGAACACCAAGAAGGCTGCACAACAATGTGAATTTACCTGGGCGAAGAGTCCTCGGTGTCCATTTCTTTCTGTCCTTCCAGCACAGCATCTTTCCATCTCTCAGATAACAGACCTTTGGAGAAAGTTCACAATCAAAGTTGTTCATGTTCCCCGCATTAATGCAACTGACACCTCTCACCCCAACGGTTTCAGAGAGTGAGAGAGAGAGAGAGAGAGAGAGACTCTACCCGCCCCCACCCTACACCACGCCCCACCCCACCCCAGAACAACGTGCAAGTAGAAATAAATTGGTTTAATTATCGAGCAGTGGAGATAGTCCAGTTCCTGGGGATGAGACAAACATCAGCGCCCCGGGGACAGAATGACAAGCAGAAGTTCTGGAAACGCTTTGCTGCTTGCAATTCTTGGAGCAATGTGGAATGTACTTCACACTGAGCAACTTTCAGCTGGCTCAGAGTCTCCAATGTACATTGCTGTGTTTGCCGCCAGCTCAGAGAGAGAGAACAATAGGAAGGACGTAGGAGTGAATAACGATCCGCGTGAGAGGGCGAATAGCTGCTCATGGAGACTGTTAGTGGCTAACAATACGTAGTCTGTCATAGCCGACGAGGTGATAACAAGGAGTCGTTGGTGTGGTAGGGGTCAAGGACATGGGGGAGTTCAGGCCCTAAAGTTATGGAACTCGATATTGAAGACCGGAGGGCTGTAAGGTCTCCAAGTGGAAAATGAGTTGTTGTTCTTTCATCTGGAGCTAGAACACTGCTGCAAGCCTGAGACAGAGATGTTGGTCAGGGAACAGGGTGATGTGTTAAAGTGGCAGACAACCGCCAGGTCAGGGCCTTTTTCCTGCGGGCAGAACCGGGATGTTCTGCGAAGCAGTCACCCAGTTTATGCTTCATGCTACATTGGGGAAACGACACTGTGAGCAGCGAATGCAGTGGACTAGGTTGTGGCAAAAGTGCTGCTTTACCTGGCAGGTATGTTTGAGCCCTTGGATATTCAGGAGGGAGCCGGTAAATGGGCAGGTGTTGCACATTCGGCAGTTTCAGGCGAAAGCGACTTGGCACTATGGGAGGTGGGTGTGGGGTGTTGCGAGTGAAGGAAGAGTGGACCCGAAGTGTAACCCCTGGCACAACGGGTGCGTGTTGGGACCATAACCCACTCTCTCCTATTCACTCAATGTCGTCTTTAGCAGCTTTCCCTTATAACTGCGCTCTGTTCTGCACCTCGCCTTCTCATCTGCTTCCGAAAAAAGGCTTGGACATAAATATTTCACAGTGATATACTGGCCCAATGTGCACAGTCGAGTTGATACACTCGTGGAGATCTGCGTGGTCTTCTCCTGTTCTCTGTATCCCATGGTGAGGAGGGTAATGCTTGTCACTGGCCGCTCGGGTGTCATAGAAAAATTTCAAAACAAAATGTTTGAATTGTCTGCCAGTGGAGAGAGCCCGGTTCCTGGGGACGTGACAAACAGCAGCAGGGAGACTGAATGAGAAGCAGCTGTTCGGGAAACCCTTTGCCGCTAGCAATTCTTAGAGCAATCTCAAATGTATTTCATAGTGAGCACGTCTCAGGTCACTCAAGCGGTGTGGGGCATCGGTCGTGGGCCGGCTCTCTGGCTCGTTGGTCTAGGCGTATGATTCTCGCTTTGGGTGCTTCACTGTGATGAGTTGCGAGAGGTCCCGGGTTCAAATCCCGGACGAGCCCGAGGTTTTTCTAAAACTTGACTTGTGCAAAACTGCCTGATTAATTTTCTCAAAAAGCACCTTGGTGAAACGAGGTTGGGCTGTCTGGAGTACGGACAAGGCAGAAAACAGGGAAGTGAAATGGTTGGATGTCGTGTCGAACAGGTTGACGTGAGCTGTGCGGTGTTCGGGGAATGTCAGCAATGAAGGTAGATTGGAAAATTGGGACAGCTCTCCTCGGAGAACCGAAGTTTTCCAAGTCATGAGGGACCTAGAAACAGGAAATAATGTTGTGAAAATGTTCCCACACCTGAAAGGTCCACAACGATTCGGCCGAATTTTAAGGTCACCAGGAAAACAAGTAAAAATGACAGGAGGAAGAACGTTTTCGTACAGGGAGTGGTTAGTGTCAGTAAGTCCCTGTCGGACATTGACAAAGAGGAAGATTCAATGAACACAAAAGGGAATTCGGTGGTCACGTTCAGATGTGCAGATTTACGCTGAGAATGCGAGAGAATGAAACGAATAGACACACGTTGACTGAAGTATAGAACCAGCAGAGCGAAGGTGGGCCGCATGGCCTCCGTCTGCGCTGCGACACATGTTGTGATTCAGTGTGAAATCACAGTTCGACCGACAGAATGTGGGAATTTAGTAAAAACGTTTCTATTTACACAGCCTCCGTACGTCTGCGAAACAGCATATCACACGACAGCAGCGGAGGTCTTTGACATCAGTCTCGAACGTGCGAGCCGCGTGCCAGATGAAAAGCTGAATCGCTCTGTGGACCGGGCCCGGAGCGTGGCAGCAGAGTGGCGCAGCGGGAGCGTGCTGGGCCCATAACCCAGAGGTCGATGGATCGAAACCATCCTCTGCTATTATTCAATGTCACCTCGAGCTGATTTCCTTTGGATCGGTGCTCTCTTCTGCCAGCTGCATACCCGAATGGCAAATCCACTCCATGCAAGGTGCGTGGTTTTAGAGGTCTCAGTGGCATTCTGTTGTTCGGCGGTTTTTATTCTGAACTGGATCGCAAAACCAGTTCTCTGCGATGCCAATCAGTTAGTCAAGTTGAAACAAATGTCTTGCGGTTTCGTCCATTCCCTGCAGTAATTCGCTACCCTGGTTCAGACGTGAATGACAAGCATGTCAAAAACCTCATCACGACTCAGACACAGTTCCCCCACGATTAGGACGGATCCCACCGATTGTGAATAACCTCAGAGAGAGAGAGAGACAGGCAAACGGCGTGGATTCGATGGGTTGAACGGCTTGTGTCTACTCGAGAATGGTGCTACGTGTTTATGCCATCCCACTGCCTGTCTCTGGGACAGAGAGGCTGAGGGAGCAAAACTGGTTCATTTTTAACCGTCCCTTCCGTGTTGGACTGCCTGCAGTCCCTCAGCTCAGGGCCGTGGGGAGGACTCTCAGTGAGTGAAGGTTTCACTCGGATTCTCTTCATCTGGGACACTTGGGGCTCAGATGTTAACTGCTGCGCGGTAGCAACAAAGAAAGCGATGCCCACTTTGCTATAGACTTTCCGTAAGATTGCTGCGTGAAGACGATTTCTGAACACCAAGAAGGCTGCACAACAATGTGAATTTACCTGGGCGAAGAGTCCTCGGTGTCCATTTCTTTCTGTCCTTCCAGCACAGCATCTTTCCATCTCTCAGATAACAGACCTTTGGAGAAAGTTCACAATCAAAGTTGTTCATGTTCCCCGCATTAATGCAACTGACACCTCTCACCCCAACGGTTTCAGAGAGTGAGAGAGAGAGAGAGAGAGAGAGACTCTACCCGCCCCCACCCTACACCACGCCCCACCCCACCCCAGAACAACGTGCAAGTAGAAATAAATTGGTTTAATTATCGAGCAGTGGAGATAGTCCAGTTCCTGGGGATGAGACAAACATCAGCGCCCCGGGGACAGAATGACAAGCAGAAGTTCTGGAAACGCTTTGCTGCTTGCAATTCTTGGAGCAATGTGGAATGTACTTCACACTGAGCAACTTTCAGCTGGCTCAGAGTCTCCAATGTACATTGCTGTGTTTGCCGCCAGCTCAGAGAGAGAGAACAATAGGAAGGACGTAGGAGTGAATAACGATCCGCGTGAGAGGGCGAATAGCTGCTCATGGAGACTGTTAGTGGCTAACAATACGTAGTCTGTCATAGCCGACGAGGTGATAACAAGGAGTCGTTGGTGTGGTAGGGGTCAAGGACATGGGGGAGTTCAGGCCCTAAAGTTATGGAACTCGATATTGAAGACCGGAGGGCTGTAAGGTCTCCAAGTGGAAAATGAGTTGTTGTTCTTTCATCTGGAGCTAGAACACTGCTGCAAGCCTGAGACAGAGATGTTGGTCAGGGAACAGGGTGATGTGTTAAAGTGGCAGACAACCGCCAGGTCAGGGCCTTTTTCCTGCGGGCAGAACCGGGATGTTCTGCGAAGCAGTCACCCAGTTTATGCTTCATGCTACATTGGGGAAACGACACTGTGAGCAGCGAATGCAGTGGACTAGGTTGTGGCAAAAGTGCTGCTTTACCTGGCAGGTATGTTTGAGCCCTTGGATATTCAGGAGGGAGCCGGTAAATGGGCAGGTGTTGCACATTCGGCAGTTTCAGGCGAAAGCGACTTGGCACTATGGGAGGTGGGTGTGGGGTGTTGCGAGTGAAGGAAGAGTGGACCCGAAGTGTAACCCCTGGCACAACGGGTGCGTGTTGGGACCATAACCCACTCTCTCCTATTCACTCAATGTCGTCTTTAGCAGCTTTCCCTTATAACTGCGCTCTGTTCTGCACCTCGCCTTCTCATCTGCTTCCGAAAAAAGGCTTGGACATAAATATTTCACAGTGATATACTGGCCCAATGTGCACAGTCGAGTTGATACACTCGTGGAGATCTGCGTGGTCTTCTCCTGTTCTCTGTATCCCATGGTGAGGAGGGTAATGCTTGTCACTGGCCGCTCGGGTGTCATAGAAAAATTTCAAAACAAAATGTTTGAATTGTCTGCCAGTGGAGAGAGCCCGGTTCCTGGGGACGTGACAAACAGCAGCAGGGAGACTGAATGAGAAGCAGCTGTTCGGGAAACCCTTTGCCGCTAGCAATTCTTAGAGCACACGGATCCCACCGATTGTGAATAACCTCAGAGAGAGAGAGAGACAGGCAAACGGCGTGGATTCGATGGGTTGAACGGCTTGTGTCTACTCGAGAATGGTGCTACGTGTTTATGCCATCCCACTGCCTGTCTCTGGGACAGAGAGGCTGAGGGAGCAAAACTGGTTCATTTTTAACCGTCCCTTCCGTGTTGGACTGCCTGCAGTCCCTCAGCTCAGGGCCGTGGGGAGGACTCTCAGTGAGTGAAGGTTTCACTCGGATTCTCTTCATCTGGGACACTTGGGGCTCAGATGTTAACTGCTGCGCGGTAGCAACAAAGAAAGCGATGCCCACTTTGCTATAGACTTTCCGTAAGATTGCTGCGTGAAGACGATTTCTGAACACCAAGAAGGCTGCACAACAATGTGAATTTACCTGGGCGAAGAGTCCTCGGTGTCCATTTCTTTCTGTCCTTCCAGCACAGCATCTTTCCATCTCTCAGATAACAGACCTTTGGAGAAAGTTCACAATCAAAGTTGTTCATGTTCCCCGCATTAATGCAACTGACACCTCTCACCCCAACGGTTTCAGAGAGTGAGAGAGAGAGAGAGAGAGAGAGACTCTACCCGCCCCCACCCTACACCACGCCCCACCCCACCCCAGAACAACGTGCAAGTAGAAATAAATTGGTTTAATTATCGAGCAGTGGAGATAGTCCAGTTCCTGGGGATGAGACAAACATCAGCGCCCCGGGGACAGAATGACAAGCAGAAGTTCTGGAAACGCTTTGCTGCTTGCAATTCTTGGAGCAATGTGGAATGTACTTCACACTGAGCAACTTTCAGCTGGCTCAGAGTCTCCAATGTACATTGCTGTGTTTGCCGCCAGCTCAGAGAGAGAGAACAATAGGAAGGACGTAGGAGTGAATAACGATCCGCGTGAGAGGGCGAATAGCTGCTCATGGAGACTGTTAGTGGCTAACAATACGTAGTCTGTCATAGCCGACGAGGTGATAACAAGGAGTCGTTGGTGTGGTAGGGGTCAAGGACATGGGGGAGTTCAGGCCCTAAAGTTATGGAACTCGATATTGAAGACCGGAGGGCTGTAAGGTCTCCAAGTGGAAAATGAGTTGTTGTTCTTTCATCTGGAGCTAGAACACTGCTGCAAGCCTGAGACAGAGATGTTGGTCAGGGAACAGGGTGATGTGTTAAAGTGGCAGACAACCGCCAGGTCAGGGCCTTTTTCCTGCGGGCAGAACCGGGATGTTCTGCGAAGCAGTCACCCAGTTTATGCTTCATGCTACATTGGGGAAACGACACTGTGAGCAGCGAATGCAGTGGACTAGGTTGTGGCAAAAGTGCTGCTTTACCTGGCAGGTATGTTTGAGCCCTTGGATATTCAGGAGGGAGCCGGTAAATGGGCAGGTGTTGCACATTCGGCAGTTTCAGGCGAAAGCGACTTGGCACTATGGGAGGTGGGTGTGGGGTGTTGCGAGTGAAGGAAGAGTGGACCCGAAGTGTAACCCCTGGCACAACGGGTGCGTGTTGGGACCATAACCCACTCTCTCCTATTCACTCAATGTCGTCTTTAGCAGCTTTCCCTTATAACTGCGCTCTGTTCTGCACCTCGCCTTCTCATCTGCTTCCGAAAAAAGGCTTGGACATAAATATTTCACAGTGATATACTGGCCCAATGTGCACAGTCGAGTTGATACACTCGTGGAGATCTGCGTGGTCTTCTCCTGTTCTCTGTATCCCATGGTGAGGAGGGTAATGCTTGTCACTGGCCGCTCGGGTGTCATAGAAAAATTTCAAAACAAAATGTTTGAATTGTCTGCCAGTGGAGAGAGCCCGGTTCCTGGGGACGTGACAAACAGCAGCAGGGAGACTGAATGAGAAGCAGCTGTTCGGGAAACCCTTTGCCGCTAGCAATTCTTAGAGCAATCTCAAATGTATTTCATAGTGAGCACGTCTCAGGTCACTCAAGCGGTGTGGGGCATCGGTGTGGGGCATCGGTCGTGGGCCGGCTCTCTGGCTCGTTGGTCTAGGCGTATGATTCTCGCTTTGGGTGCTTCACTGTGATGAGTTGCGAGAGGTCCCGGGTTCAAATCCCGGACGAGCCCGAGGTTTTTCTAAAACTTGACTTGTGCAAAACTGCCTGATTAATTTTCTCAAAAAGCACCTTGGTGAAACGAGGTTGGGCTGTCTGGAGTACGGACAAGGCAGAAAACAGGGAAGTGAAATGGTTGGATGTCGTGTCGAACAGGTTGACGTGAGCTGTGCGGTGTTCGGGGAATGTCAGCAATGAAGGTAGATTGGAAAATTGGGACAGCTCTCCTCGGAGAACCGAAGTTTTCCAAGTCATGAGGGACCTAGAAACAGGAAATAATGTTGTGAAAATGTTCCCACACCTGAAAGGTCCACAACGATTCGGCCGAATTTTAAGGTCACCAGGAAAACAAGTAAAAATGACAGGAGGAAGAACGTTTTCGTACAGGGAGTGGTTAGTGTCAGTAAGTCCCTGTCGGACATTGACAAAGAGGAAGATTCAATGAACACAAAAGGGAATTCGGTGGTCACGTTCAGATGTGCAGATTTACGCTGAGAATGCGAGAGAATGAAACGAATAGACACACGTTGACTGAAGTATAGAACCAGCAGAGCGAAGGTGGGCCGCATGGCCTCCGTCTGCGCTGCGACACATGTTGTGATTCAGTGTGAAATCACAGTTCGACCGACAGAATGTGGGAATTTAGTAAAAACGTTTCTATTTACACAGCCTCCGTACGTCTGCGAAACAGCATATCACACGACAGCAGCGGAGGTCTTTGACATCAGTCTCGAACGTGCGAGCCGCGTGCCAGATGAAAAGCTGAATCGCTCTGTGGACCGGGCCCGGAGCGTGGCAGCAGAGTGGCGCAGCGGGAGCGTGCTGGGCCCATAACCCAGAGGTCGATGGATCGAAACCATCCTCTGCTATTATTCAATGTCACCTCGAGCTGATTTCCTTTGGATCGGTGCTCTCTTCTGCCAGCTGCATACCCGAATGGCAAATCCACTCCATGCAAGGTGCGTGGTTTTAGAGGTCTCAGTGGCATTCTGTTGTTCGGCGGTTTTTATTCTGAACTGGATCGCAAAACCAGTTCTCTGCGATGCCAATCAGTTAGTCAAGTTGAAACAAATGTCTTGCGGTTTCGTCCATTCCCTGCAGTAATTCGCTACCCTGGTTCAGACGTGAATGACAAGCATGTCAAAAACCTCATCACGACTCAGACACAGTTCCCCCACGATTAGGACGGATCCCACCGATTGTGAATAACCTCAGAGAGAGAGAGAGACAGGCAAACGGCGTGGATTCGATGGGTTGAACGGCTTGTGTCTACTCGAGAATGGTGCTACGTGTTTATGCCATCCCACTGCCTGTCTCTGGGACAGAGAGGCTGAGGGAGCAAAACTGGTTCATTTTTAACCGTCCCTTCCGTGTTGGACTGCCTGCAGTCCCTCAGCTCAGGGCCGTGGGGAGGACTCTCAGTGAGTGAAGGTTTCACTCGGATTCTCTTCATCTGGGACACTTGGGGCTCAGATGTTAACTGCTGCGCGGTAGCAACAAAGAAAGCGATGCCCACTTTGCTATAGACTTTCCGTAAGATTGCTGCGTGAAGACGATTTCTGAACACCAAGAAGGCTGCACAACAATGTGAATTTACCTGGGCGAAGAGTCCTCGGTGTCCATTTCTTTCTGTCCTTCCAGCACAGCATCTTTCCATCTCTCAGATAACAGACCTTTGGAGAAAGTTCACAATCAAAGTTGTTCATGTTCCCCGCATTAATGCAACTGACACCTCTCACCCCAACGGTTTCAGAGAGTGAGAGAGAGAGAGAGAGAGAGAGACTCTACCCGCCCCCACCCTACACCACGCCCCACCCCACCCCAGAACAACGTGCAAGTAGAAATAAATTGGTTTAATTATCGAGCAGTGGAGATAGTCCAGTTCCTGGGGATGAGACAAACATCAGCGCCCCGGGGACAGAATGACAAGCAGAAGTTCTGGAAACGCTTTGCTGCTTGCAATTCTTGGAGCAATGTGGAATGTACTTCACACTGAGCAACTTTCAGCTGGCTCAGAGTCTCCAATGTACATTGCTGTGTTTGCCGCCAGCTCAGAGAGAGAGAACAATAGGAAGGACGTAGGAGTGAATAACGATCCGCGTGAGAGGGCGAATAGCTGCTCATGGAGACTGTTAGTGGCTAACAATACGTAGTCTGTCATAGCCGACGAGGTGATAACAAGGAGTCGTTGGTGTGGTAGGGGTCAAGGACATGGGGGAGTTCAGGCCCTAAAGTTATGGAACTCGATATTGAAGACCGGAGGGCTGTAAGGTCTCCAAGTGGAAAATGAGTTGTTGTTCTTTCATCTGGAGCTAGAACACTGCTGCAAGCCTGAGACAGAGATGTTGGTCAGGGAACAGGGTGATGTGTTAAAGTGGCAGACAACCGCCAGGTCAGGGCCTTTTTCCTGCGGGCAGAACCGGGATGTTCTGCGAAGCAGTCACCCAGTTTATGCTTCATGCTACATTGGGGAAACGACACTGTGAGCAGCGAATGCAGTGGACTAGGTTGTGGCAAAAGTGCTGCTTTACCTGGCAGGTATGTTTGAGCCCTTGGATATTCAGGAGGGAGCCGGTAAATGGGCAGGTGTTGCACATTCGGCAGTTTCAGGCGAAAGCGACTTGGCACTATGGGAGGTGGGTGTGGGGTGTTGCGAGTGAAGGAAGAGTGGACCCGAAGTGTAACCCCTGGCACAACGGGTGCGTGTTGGGACCATAACCCACTCTCTCCTATTCACTCAATGTCGTCTTTAGCAGCTTTCCCTTATAACTGCGCTCTGTTCTGCACCTCGCCTTCTCATCTGCTTCCGAAAAAAGGCTTGGACATAAATATTTCACAGTGATATACTGGCCCAATGTGCACAGTCGAGTTGATACACTCGTGGAGATCTGCGTGGTCTTCTCCTGTTCTCTGTATCCCATGGTGAGGAGGGTAATGCTTGTCACTGGCCGCTCGGGTGTCATAGAAAAATTTCAAAACAAAATGTTTGAATTGTCTGCCAGTGGAGAGAGCCCGGTTCCTGGGGACGTGACAAACAGCAGCAGGGAGACTGAATGAGAAGCAGCTGTTCGGGAAACCCTTTGCCGCTAGCAATTCTTAGAGCAATCTCAAATGTATTTCATAGTGAGCACGTCTCAGGTCACTCAAGCGGTGTGGGGCATCGGTCGTGGGCCGGCTCTCTGGCTCGTTGGTCTAGGCGTATGATTCTCGCTTTGGGTGCTTCACTGTGATGAGTTGCGAGAGGTCCCGGGTTCAAATCCCGGACGAGCCCGAGGTTTTTCTAAAACTTGACTTGTGCAAAACTGCCTGATTAATTTTCTCAAAAAGCACCTTGGTGAAACGAGGTTGGGCTGTCTGGAGTACGGACAAGGCAGAAAACAGGGAAGTGAAATGGTTGGATGTCGTGTCGAACAGGTTGACGTGAGCTGTGCGGTGTTCGGGGAATGTCAGCAATGAAGGTAGATTGGAAAATTGGGACAGCTCTCCTCGGAGAACCGAAGTTTTCCAAGTCATGAGGGACCTAGAAACAGGAAATAATGTTGTGAAAATGTTCCCACACCTGAAAGGTCCACAACGATTCGGCCGAATTTTAAGGTCACCAGGAAAACAAGTAAAAATGACAGGAGGAAGAACGTTTTCGTACAGGGAGTGGTTAGTGTCAGTAAGTCCCTGTCGGACATTGACAAAGAGGAAGATTCAATGAACACAAAAGGGAATTCGGTGGTCACGTTCAGATGTGCAGATTTACGCTGAGAATGCGAGAGAATGAAACGAATAGACACACGTTGACTGAAGTATAGAACCAGCAGAGCGAAGGTGGGCCGCATGGCCTCCGTCTGCGCTGCGACACATGTTGTGATTCAGTGTGAAATCACAGTTCGACCGACAGAATGTGGGAATTTAGTAAAAACGTTTCTATTTACACAGCCTCCGTACGTCTGCGAAACAGCATATCACACGACAGCAGCGGAGGTCTTTGACATCAGTCTCGAACGTGCGAGCCGCGTGCCAGATGAAAAGCTGAATCGCTCTGTGGACCGGGCCCGGAGCGTGGCAGCAGAGTGGCGCAGCGGGAGCGTGCTGGGCCCATAACCCAGAGGTCGATGGATCGAAACCATCCTCTGCTATTATTCAATGTCACCTCGAGCTGATTTCCTTTGGATCGGTGCTCTCTTCTGCCAGCTGCATACCCGAATGGCAAATCCACTCCATGCAAGGTGCGTGGTTTTAGAGGTCTCAGTGGCATTCTGTTGTTCGGCGGTTTTTATTCTGAACTGGATCGCAAAACCAGTTCTCTGCGATGCCAATCAGTTAGTCAAGTTGAAACAAATGTCTTGCGGTTTCGTCCATTCCCTGCAGTAATTCGCTACCCTGGTTCAGACGTGAATGACAAGCATGTCAAAAACCTCATCACGACTCAGACACAGTTCCCCCACGATTAGGACGGATCCCACCGATTGTGAATAACCTCAGAGAGAGAGAGAGACAGGCAAACGGCGTGGATTCGATGGGTTGAACGGCTTGTGTCTACTCGAGAATGGTGCTACGTGTTTATGCCATCCCACTGCCTGTCTCTGGGACAGAGAGGCTGAGGGAGCAAAACTGGTTCATTTTTAACCGTCCCTTCCGTGTTGGACTGCCTGCAGTCCCTCAGCTCAGGGCCGTGGGGAGGACTCTCAGTGAGTGAAGGTTTCACTCGGATTCTCTTCATCTGGGACACTTGGGGCTCAGATGTTAACTGCTGCGCGGTAGCAACAAAGAAAGCGATGCCCACTTTGCTATAGACTTTCCGTAAGATTGCTGCGTGAAGACGATTTCTGAACACCAAGAAGGCTGCACAACAATGTGAATTTACCTGGGCGAAGAGTCCTCGGTGTCCATTTCTTTCTGTCCTTCCAGCACAGCATCTTTCCATCTCTCAGATAACAGACCTTTGGAGAAAGTTCACAATCAAAGTTGTTCATGTTCCCCGCATTAATGCAACTGACACCTCTCACCCCAACGGTTTCAGAGAGTGAGAGAGAGAGAGAGAGAGAGAGACTCTACCCGCCCCCCCCCCACACCACGCCCCACCCCCACCCCAGAACAACGTGCAAGTAGAAATAAATTGGTTTAATTATCGAGCAGTGGAGATAGTCCAGTTCCTGGGGATGAGACAAACATCAGCGCCCCGGGGACAGAATGACAAGCAGAAGTTCTGGAAACGCTTTGCTGCTTGCAATTCTTGGAGCAATGTGGAATGTACTTCACACTGAGCAACTTTCAGCTGGCTCAGAGTCTCCAATGTACATTGCTGTGTTTGCCGCCAGCTCAGAGAGAGAGAACAATAGGAAGGACGTAGGAGTGAATAACGATCCGCGTGAGAGGGCGAATAGCTGCTCATGGAGACTGTTAGTGGCTAACAATACGTAGTCTGTCATAGCCGACGAGGTGATAACAAGGAGTCGTTGGTGTGGTAGGGGTCAAGGACATGGGGGAGTTCAGGCCCTAAAGTTATGGAACTCGATATTGAAGACCGGAGGGCTGTAAGGTCTCCAAGTGGAAAATGAGTTGTTGTTCTTTCATCTGGAGCTAGAACACTGCTGCAAGCCTGAGACAGAGATGTTGGTCAGGGAACAGGGTGATGTGTTAAAGTGGCAGACAACCGCCAGGTCAGGGCCTTTTTCCTGCGGGCAGAACCGGGATGTTCTGCGAAGCAGTCACCCAGTTTATGCTTCATGCTACATTGGGGAAACGACACTGTGAGCAGCGAATGCAGTGGACTAGGTTGTGGCAAAAGTGCTGCTTTACCTGGCAGGTATGTTTGAGCCCTTGGATATTCAGGAGGGAGCCGGTAAATGGGCAGGTGTTGCACATTCGGCAGTTTCAGGCGAAAGCGACTTGGCACTATGGGAGGTGGGTGTGGGGTGTTGCGAGTGAAGGAAGAGTGGACCCGAAGTGTAACCCCTGGCACAACGGGTGCGTGTTGGGACCATAACCCACTCTCTCCTATTCACTCAATGTCGTCTTTAGCAGCTTTCCCTTATAACTGCGCTCTGTTCTGCACCTCGCCTTCTCATCTGCTTCCGAAAAAAGGCTTGGACATAAATATTTCACAGTGATATACTGGCCCAATGTGCACAGTCGAGTTGATACACTCGTGGAGATCTGCGTGGTCTTCTCCTGTTCTCTGTATCCCATGGTGAGGAGGGTAATGCTTGTCACTGGCCGCTCGGGTGTCATAGAAAAATTTCAAAACAAAATGTTTGAATTGTCTGCCAGTGGAGAGAGCCCGGTTCCTGGGGACGTGACAAACAGCAGCAGGGAGACTGAATGAGAAGCAGCTGTTCGGGAAACCCTTTGCCGCTAGCAATTCTTAGAGCACACGGATCCCACCGATTGTGAATAACCTCAGAGAGAGAGAGAGACAGGCAAACGGCGTGGATTCGATGGGTTGAACGGCTTGTGTCTACTCGAGAATGGTGCTACGTGTTTATGCCATCCCACTGCCTGTCTCTGGGACAGAGAGGCTGAGGGAGCAAAACTGGTTCATTTTTAACCGTCCCTTCCGTGTTGGACTGCCTGCAGTCCCTCAGCTCAGGGCCGTGGGGAGGACTCTCAGTGAGTGAAGGTTTCACTCGGATTCTCTTCATCTGGGACACTTGGGGCTCAGATGTTAACTGCTGCGCGGTAGCAACAAAGAAAGCGATGCCCACTTTGCTATAGACTTTCCGTAAGATTGCTGCGTGAAGACGATTTCTGAACACCAAGAAGGCTGCACAACAATGTGAATTTACCTGGGCGAAGAGTCCTCGGTGTCCATTTCTTTCTGTCCTTCCAGCACAGCATCTTTCCATCTCTCAGATAACAGACCTTTGGAGAAAGTTCACAATCAAAGTTGTTCATGTTCCCCGCATTAATGCAACTGACACCTCTCACCCCAACGGTTTCAGAGAGTGAGAGAGAGAGAGAGAGAGAGAGACTCTACCCCGCCCCCACCCTACACCACGCCCCACCCCACCCCAGAACAACGTGCAAGTAGAAATAAATTGGTTTAATTATCGAGCAGTGGAGATAGTCCAGTTCCTGGGGATGAGACAAACATCAGCGCCCCGGGGACAGAATGACAAGCAGAAGTTCTGGAAACGCTTTGCTGCTTGCAATTCTTGGAGCAATGTGGAATGTACTTCACACTGAGCAACTTTCAGCTGGCTCAGAGTCTCCAATGTACATTGCTGTGTTTGCCGCCAGCTCAGAGAGAGAGAACAATAGGAAGGACGTAGGAGTGAATAACGATCCGCGTGAGAGGGCGAATAGCTGCTCATGGAGACTGTTAGTGGCTAACAATACGTAGTCTGTCATAGCCGACGAGGTGATAACAAGGAGTCGTTGGTGTGGTAGGGGTCAAGGACATGGGGGAGTTCAGGCCCTAAAGTTATGGAACTCGATATTGAAGACCGGAGGGCTGTAAGGTCTCCAAGTGGAAAATGAGTTGTTGTTCTTTCATCTGGAGCTAGAACACTGCTGCAAGCCTGAGACAGAGATGTTGGTCAGGGAACAGGGTGATGTGTTAAAGTGGCAGACAACCGCCAGGTCAGGGCCTTTTTCCTGCGGGCAGAACCGGGATGTTCTGCGAAGCAGTCACCCAGTTTATGCTTCATGCTACATTGGGGAAACGACACTGTGAGCAGCGAATGCAGTGGACTAGGTTGTGGCAAAAGTGCTGCTTTACCTGGCAGGTATGT
This sequence comes from Hemiscyllium ocellatum, assembly GCF_020745735.1. Lineage (NCBI taxonomy): Eukaryota > Metazoa > Chordata > Chondrichthyes > Orectolobiformes > Hemiscylliidae > Hemiscyllium > Hemiscyllium ocellatum. The sequence goes on from NW_026867792.1 coordinate 76,596, forward strand.
TTGAGCCCTTGGATATTCAGGAGGGAGCCGGTAAATGGGCAGGTGTTGCACATTCGGCAGTTTCAGGCGAAAGCGACTTGGCACTATGGGAGGTGGGTGTGGGGTGTTGCGAGTGAAGGAAGAGTGGACCCGAAGTGTAACCCCTGGCACAACGGGTGCGTGTTGGGACCATAACCCACTCTCTCCTATTCACTCAATGTCGTCTTTAGCAGCTTTCCCTTATAACTGCGCTCTGTTCTGCACCTCGCCTTCTCATCTGCTTCCGAAAAAAGGCTTGGACATAAATATTTCACAGTGATATACTGGCCCAATGTGCACAGTCGAGTTGATACACTCGTGGAGATCTGCGTGGTCTTCTCCTGTTCTCTGTATCCCATGGTGAGGAGGGTAATGCTTGTCACTGGCCGCTCGGGTGTCATAGAAAAATTTCAAAACAAAATGTTTGAATTGTCTGCCAGTGGAGAGAGCCCGGTTCCTGGGGACGTGACAAACAGCAGCAGGGAGACTGAATGAGAAGCAGCTGTTCGGGAAACCCTTTGCCGCTAGCAATTCTTAGAGCAATCTCAAATGTATTTCATAGTGAGCACGTCTCAGGTCACTCAAGCGGTGTGGGGCATCGGTGTGGGGCATCGGTCGTGGGCCGGCTCTCTGGCTCGTTGGTCTAGGCGTATGATTCTCGCTTTGGGTGCTTCACTGTGATGAGTTGCGAGAGGTCCCGGGTTCAAATCCCGGACGAGCCCGAGGTTTTTCTAAAACTTGACTTGTGCAAAACTGCCTGATTAATTTTCTCAAAAAGCACCTTGGTGAAACGAGGTTGGGCTGTCTGGAGTACGGACAAGGCAGAAAACAGGGAAGTGAAATGGTTGGATGTCGTGTCGAACAGGTTGACGTGAGCTGTGCGGTGTTTGGGGAATGTCAGCAATGAAGGTAGATTGGAAAATTGGGACAGCTCTCCTCGGAGAACCGAAGTTTTCCAAGTCATGAGGGACCTAGAAACAGGAAATAATGTTGTGAAAATGTTCCCACACCTGAAAGGTCCACAACGATTCGGCAGAATTTTAAGGTCACCAGGAAAACAAGTAAAAATGACAGGAGGAAGAACGTTTTCGTACAGGGAGTGGTTAGTGTCAGTAAGTCCCTGTCGGACATAGACAAAGAGGAAGATTCAATGAACACAAAAGGGAATTCGGTGGTCACGTTCAGATGTGCAGATTTACGCTGAGAATGAAACGAATAGACACACGTTGACTGAAGTATAGAACCAGCAGAGCGAAGGTGGGCCGCATGGCCTCCGTCTGCGCTGCGACACATGTTGTGATTCAGTGTGAAATCACATCACAGTTCGACCAACAGAATGTGGGAATTTAGTAAAAACGTTTCTATTTACACAGCCTCCGTACGTCTGCGAAACAGCATATCACACGACAGCAGCGGAGGTCTTTGACATCAGTCTCGAACGTGCGAGCCGCGTGCCAGATTAAAAGCTGAATCGCTCTGTGGACAGGGCCTCAGAGCGTGGCAGCAGAGTGGCGCAGCGGGAGCGTGCTGGGCCCATAACCCAGAGGTCGATGGATCGAAACCATCCTCTGCTATTATTCAATGTCACCTCGAGCTGATTTCCTTTGGATCGGTGCTCTCTTCTGCCAGCTGCATACCCGAATGGCATGTACTCGCCAAATCCACTCCATGCAAGGTGCGTGGTTTTCGAGGTCTCAGTGGCATTCTGTTGTTCGGCGGTTTTTATTCTGAACTGGATCGCAAAACCAGTTCTCTGCGATGCCAATCAGCTGGTCAAGTTGAAACAAATGTCTTGCGGTTTCGTCCATTCCCTGCAGTAATTCGCTACCCTGGTTCAGACGTGAATGACAAGCATGTCAAAAACCTCATCACGACTCAGACACAGTTCCCCCACGATTAGGACGGATCCCACCGATTGTGAATAACCTCAGAGAGAGAGAGAGAGAGAGAGAGAGACAGGCAATCGGCGTGGATTCGATGGGTTGAACGGCTTGTGTCTACGCGAGAATGGTGCTACGTGTTTATGGCGTCCCACTGCCTGTCTCTGGGACAGAGAGGCTGAGGGAGCAAAACTGGTTCATTTTTAACCGTCCCTTCCGTGTTGGACTGCCTGCAGTCCCTCAGCTCAGGGCCGTGGGGAGGACTCTCAGTGAGTGAAGGTTTCACTCGGAGTCTCTTCATCTGGGACACTTGGGGCTCAGATGTTAACTGCTGCGCGGTAGCAACAAAGAAAGCGATGCCCACTTTGCTATAGACTTTCCGTAAGATTGCTGCGTGAAGACGATTTCTGAACACCAAGAAGGCTGCACAACAATGTGAATTTACCTGGGCGAAGAGTCCTCGGTGTCCATTTCTCTCTGTCCTTCCAGCACAGCATCTTTCTATCTCTCCGATAACAGACCTTTGGAGAAAGTTCACAATCAAAGTTGTTCATCTTCCCCGCATTAATGCAACTGACACCTCTCACCCCAACGGTTTCAGAGAGTGAGAGAGAGAGAGAGAGAGAGAGAGACTCTACCCGCCCCCACCCTACACCCCGCCCCCCCCCCCCCACCCCAGAACAACGTGCAAGTAGAAATAAATTGGTTTAATTATCGAGGAGTGGAGATAGTCCAGTTCCTGGGGATGAGACAAACATCATCGCCCCGGGGACAAAATGACAAGCAGAAGTTCTGGAAACGCTTTGCTGCTTGCAATTCTTGGAGCAATGTGGAATGTACTTCACACTGAGCAACTTTCAGCTGGCTCAGAGTCTCCAATGTACATTGCTGTGTTTGCCGCCAGCTCAGAGAGAGAGAACAATAGGAAGGACGTAGGAGTGAATAACGATCCGCGTGAGAGGGCGAATAGCTGCTCATGGAGACTGTTAGTGGCTAACAATACGTAGTGTGTCATAGCCGACGAGGTGATAACAAGGAGTCGTTTGTGTGGTAGGGGTCAAGGACATGGGGGAGTTCAGGCCCTAAAGTTATGGAACTCGATATTGAAGACCGGAGGGCTGTCAGGTCTCCAAGTGGAAAATGAGTCGTTGTTCTTTCATCTGGAGCTAGAACACTGCTGCAAGCCTGAGACAGAGATGTTGGTCAGGGAACAGGGTGATGTGTTAAAGTGGCAGACAACCGCCAGGTCAGGGCCTTTTTCCTGCGGGCAGAACCGGGATGTTCTGCGAAGCAGTCACCCAGTTTATGCTTCATGCTACATTGGGGAAACGACACTGTGAGCAGCGAATGCAGTGGACTAGGTTGTGGCAAAAGTGCTGCTTCACCTGGCAGGTATGTTTGAGCCCTTGGATATTCAGGAGGGAGCCGGTAAATGGGCAGGTGTTACACATTCGGCGGTTTCAGGCGAAAGCGACTTGGCACTATGGGAGGTGGGTGTGGGGTGTTGCGAGTGAAGGAAGAGTGGACCCGAAGTGTAACCCCTGGCACAACGGGTGCGTGTTGGGACCATAACCCACTCTCTCCTATTCACTCAATGTCGTCTTTAGCAGCTTCCCCGTATAACTGCGCTCTGTTCTGCACCTCGCCTTCTCATCTGCTTCCGAAAAAAGCTTGGACATAAATATTTCACAGTGATATACTGGCCCAATGTGCACAGTCGAGTTGATACACTCGTGGAGATCTGCGTGGTCTTCTCCTGTTCTCTGTATCCCATGGTGAGGAGGGTAATGCTTGTCACTGGCCGCTCGGGTGTCATAGAAAAGTTTCAAAACAAAATGTTTGAATTATCTGCCAGTGGAGAGAGCCCGGTTCCTGGGGACGTGACAAACAGCAGCAGGGAGACTGAATGAGAAGCAGCTGTTCGAGAAACTCTTTGCCGCTAGCAATTCTTAGAGCAATCTCAAATGTATTTCATAGTGAGCACGTCTCAGGTCACTCAAGCGGTGTGGGGCATCATCGCGCGCCGGCTCGCTGGCTCGTTGGTCTAGGCGTATGATTCTCGCTTTGGGTGCCTTACTGTGATGAGTTGCGAGAGGTCCCGGGTTCAAATCCCGGACGAGCCCGAGGTTTTTCTAAAACTTGACTTGTGCAAAACTGCCTGATTAATTTTCTCAAAAAGCACCTTGGTGAAACGAGGTTGGGCTGTCTGGAGTACGGACAAGGCAGAAAACAGGGAAGTGAAATGGTTGGATGTCGTGTCGAACAGGTTGACGTGAGCTGTGCGGTGTTTGGGGAATGTCAGCAATGAAGGTAGATTGGAAAATTGGGACAGCTCTCCTCGGAGAACCGAAGTTTTCCAAGTCATGAGGGACCTAGAAACAGGAAATAATGTTGTGAAAATGTTCCCACACCTGAAAGGTCCACAACGATTCGGCAGAATTTTAAGGTCACCAGGAAAACAAGTAAAAATGACAGGAGGAAGAACGTTTTCGTACAGGGAGTGGTTAGTGTCAGTAAGTCCCTGTCGGACATTGACAAAGAGGAAGATTCAATGAACACAAAAGGGAATTCGGTGGTCACGTTCAGATGTGCAGATTTACGCTGAGAATGAAACGAATAGACACACGTTGACTGAAGTATAGAACCAGCAGAGCGAAGGTGGGCCGCATGGCCTCCGTCTGCGCTGCGACACATGTTGTGATTCAGTGTGAAATCACATCACAGTTCGACCAACAGAATGTGGGAATTTAGTAAAAACGTTTCTATTTACACAGCCTCCGTACGTCTGCGAAACAGCATATCACACGACAGCAGCGGAGGTCTTTGACATCAGTCTCGAACGTGCGAGCCGCGTGCCAGATGAAAAGCTGAATCGCTCTGTGGACAGGGCCTCAGAGCGTGGCAGCAGAGTGGCGCAGCGGGAGCGTGCTGGGCCCATAACCCAGAGGTCGATGGATCGAAACCATCCTCTGCTATTATTCAATGTCACCTCGAGCTGATTTCCTTTGGATCGGTGCTCTCTTCTGCCAGCTGCATACCCGAATGGCATGTAGCATATCGATGCACTCGCCAAATCCACTCCATGCAAGGTGCGTGGTTTTCGAGGTCTCAGTGGCATTCTGTTGTTCGGCGGTTTTTATTCTGAACTGGATCGCAAAACCAGTTCTCTGCGATGCCAATCAGCTGGTCAAGTTGAAACAAATGTCTTGCGGTTTCGTCCATTCCCTGCAGTAATTCGCTACCCTGGTTCAGACGTGAATGACAAGCATGTCAAAAACCTCATCACGACTCAGACACAGTTCCCCCACGATTAGGACGGATCCCACCGATTGTGAATAACCTCAGAGAGAGAGAGAGAGAGAGAGAGACAGGCAATCGGCGTGGATTCGATGGGTTGAACGGCTTGTGTCTACGCGAGAATGGTGCTACGTGTTTATGGCGTCCCACTGCCTGTCTCTGGGACAGAGAGGCTGAGGGAGCAAAACTGGTTCATTTTTAACCGTCCCTTCCGTGTTGGACTGCCTGCAGTCCCTCAGCTCAGGGCCGTGGGGAGGACTCTCAGTGAGTGAAGGTTTCACTCGGAGTCTCTTCATCTGGGACACTTGGGGCTCAGATGTTAACTGCTGCGCGGTAGCAACAAAGAAAGCGATGCCCACTTTGCTATAGACTTTCCGTAAGATTGCTGCGTGAAGACGATTTCTGAACACCAAGAAGGCTGCACAACAATGTGAATTTACCTGGGCGAAGAGTCCTCGGTGTCCATTTCTTTCTGTCCTGCCAGCACAGCATCTTTCCATCGCTCCGATAACAGACCTTTGGAGAAAGTTCACAATCAAAGTTGTTCATGTTCCCCGCATTAATGCAACTGACACCTCTCACCCCAACGGTTTCAGAGAGTGAGAGAGAGAGAGAGAGAGAGAGAGAGACTCTACCCGCCCCCACCCTACACCCCGCCCCCCCCCACCACCCCAGAACAACGTGCAAGTAGAAATAAATTGGTTTAATTATCGAGGAGTGGAGATAGTCCAGTTCCTGGGGATGAGACAAACATCATCGCCCCGGGACAAAATGACAAGCAGAAGTTCTGGAAACGCTTTGCTGCTTGCAATTCTTGGAGCAATGTGGAATGTACTTCACACTGAGCAACTTTCAGCTGGCTCAGAGTCTCCAATGTACATTGCTGTGTTTGCCGCCAGCTCAGAGAGAGAGAACAATAGGAAGGACGTAGGAGTGAATAACGATCCGCGTGAGAGGGCGAATAGCTGCTCATGGAGACTGTTAGTGGCTAACAATACGTAGTGTGTCATAGCCGACGAGGTGATAACAAGGAGTCGTTTGTGTGGTAGGGGTCAAGGACATGGGGGAGTTCAGGCCCTAAAGTTATGGAACTCGATATTGAAGACCGGAGGGCTGTCAGGTCTCCAAGTGGAAAATGAGTCGTTGTTCTTTCATCTGGAGCTAGAACACTGCTGCAAGCCTGAGACAGAGATGTTGGTCAGGGAACAGGGTGATGTGTTAAAGTGGCAGACAACCGCCAGGTCAGGGCCTTTTTCCTGCGGGCAGAACCGGGATGTTCTGCGAAGCAGTCACCCAGTTTATGCTTCATGCTACATTGGGGAAACGACACTGTGAGCAGCGAATGCAGTGGACTAGGTTGTGGCAAAAGTGCTGCTTCACCTGGCAGGTATGTTTGAGCCCTTGGATATTCAGGAGGGAGCCGGTAAATGGGCAGGTGTTACACATTCGGCGGTTTCAGGCGAAAGCGACTTGGCACTATGGGAGGTGGGTGTGGGGTGTTGCGAGTGAAGGAAGAGTGGACCCGAAGTGTAACCCCTGGCACAACGGGTGCGTGTTGGGACCATAACCCACTCTCTCCTATTCACTCAATGTCGTCTTTAGCAGCTTTCCCTTATAACTGCGCTCTGTTCTGCACCTCGCCTTCTCATCTGCTTCCGAAAAAAGCTTGGACATAAATATTTCACAGTGATATACTGGCCCAATGTGCACAGTCGAGTTGATACACTCGTGGAGATCTGCGTGGTCTTCTCCTGTTCTCTGTATCCCATGGTGAGGAGGGTAATGCTTGTCACTGGCCGCTCGGGTGTCATAGAAAAGTTTCAAAACAAAATGTTTGAATTATCTGCCAGTGGAGAGAGCCCGGTTCCTGGGGACGTGACAAACAGCAGCAGGGAGACTGAATGAGAAGCAGCTGTTCGAGAAACTCTTTGCCGCTAGCAATTCTTAGAGCAATCTCAAATGTATTTCATAGTGAGCACGTCTCAGGTCACTCAAGCGGTGTGGGGCATTCATCGCGCGCCGGCTCTCTGGCTCGTTGGTCTAGGCGTATGATTCTCGCTTTGGGTGCCGTACTGTGATGAGTTGCGAGAGGTCCCGGGTTCAAATCCCGGACGAGCCCGAGGTTTTTCTAAAACTTGACTTGTGCAAAACTGCCTGATTAATTTTCTCAAAAAGCACCTTGGTGAAACGAGGTTGGGCTGTCTGGAGTACGGACAAGGCAGAAAACAGGGAAGTGAAATGGTTGGATGTCGTGTCGAACAGGTTGACGTGAGCTGTGCGGTGTTTGGGGAATGTCAGCAATGAAGGTAGATTGGAAAATTGGGACAGCTCTCCTCGGAGAACCGAAGTTTTCCAAGTCATGAGGGACCTAGAAACAGGAAATAATGTTGTGAAAATGTTCCCACACCTGAAAGGTCCACAACGATTCGGCAGAATTTTAAGGTCACCAGGAAAACAAGTAAAAATGACAGGAGGAAGAACGTTTTCGTACAGGGAGTGGTTAGTGTCAGTAAGTCCCTGTCGGACATTGACAAAGAGGAAGATTCAATGAACACAAAAGGGAATTCGGTGGTCACGTTCAGATGTGCAGATTTACGCTGAGAATGAAACGAATAGACACACGTTGACTGAAGTATAGAACCAGCAGAGCGAAGGTGGGCCGCATGGCCTCCGTCTGCGCTGCGACACATGTTGTGATTCAGTGTGAAATCACATCACAGTTCGACCAACAGAATGTGGGAATTTAGTAAAAACGTTTCTATTTACACAGCCTCCGTACGTCTGCGAAACAGCATATCACACGACAGCAGCGGAGGTCTTTGACATCAGTCTCGAACGTGCGAGCCGCGTGCCAGATGAAAAGCTGAATCGCTCTGTGGACAGGGCTCAGAGCGTGGCAGCAGAGTGGCGCAGCGGGAGCGTGCTGGGCCCATAACCCAGAGGTCGATGGATCGAAACCATCCTCTGCTATTATTCAATGTCACCTCGAGCTGATTTCCTTTGGATCGGTGCTCTCTTCTGCCAGCTGCATACCCGAATGGCATGTAGCATATCGATGCACTCGCCAAATCCACTCCATGCAAGGTGCGTGGTTTTCGAGGTCTCAGTGGCATTCTGTTGTTCGGCGGTTTTTATTCTGAACTGGATCGCAAAACCAGTTCTCTGCGATGCCAATCAGCTGGTCAAGTTGAAACAAATGTCTTGCGGTTTCGTCCATTCCCTGCAGTAATTCGCTACCCTGGTTCAGACGTGAATGACAAGCATGTCAAAAACCTCATCACGACTCAGACACAGTTCCCCCACGATTAGGACGGATCCCACCGATTGTGAATAACCTCAGAGAGAGAGAGAGAGACAGGCAATCGGCGTGGATTCGATGGGTTGAACGGCTTGTGTCTACGCGAGAATGGTGCTACGTGTTTATGGCGTCCCACTGCCTGTCTCTGGGACAGAGAGGCTGAGGGAGCAAAACTGGTTCATTTTTAACCGTCCCTTCCGTGTTGGACTGCCTGCAGTCCCTCAGCTCAGGGCCGTGGGGAGGACTCTCAGTGAGTGAAGGTTTCACTCGGAGTCTCTTCATCTGGGACACTTGGGGCTCAGATGTTAACTGCTGCGCGGTAGCAACAAAGAAAGCGATGCCCACTTTGCTATAGACTTTCCGTAAGATTGCTGCGTGAAGACGATTTCTGAACACCAAGAAGGCTGCACAACAATGTGAATTTACCTGGGCGAAGAGTCCTCGGTGTCCATTTCTCTCTGTCCTTCCAGCACAGCATCTTTCCATCGCTCCGATAACAGACCTTTGGAGAAAGTTCACAATCAAAGTTGTTCATGTTCCCCGCATTAATGCAACTGACACCTCTCACCCCAACGGTTTCAGAGAGTGAGAGAGAGAGAGAGAGAGAGAGAGAGACTCTACCCGCCCCCACCCCAAACCCCCCCCCCCCCCACCCCCCCAGAACAACGTGCAAGTAGAAATAAATTGGTTTAATTATCGAGGAGTGGAGATAGTCCAGTTCCTGGGATGAGACAAACATCATCGCCCCGGGGACAAAATGACAAGCAGAAGTTCTGGAAACGCTTTGCTGCTTGCAATTCTTGGAGCAATGTGGAATGTACTTCACACTGAGCAACTTTCAGCTGGCTCAGAGTCTCCAATGTACATTGCTGTGTTTGCCGCCAGCTCAGAGAGAGAGAACAATAGGAAGGACGTAGGAGTGAATAACGATCCGCGTGAGAGGGCGAATAGCTGCTCATGGAGACTGTTAGTGGCTAACAATACGTAGTGTGTCATAGCCGACGAGGTGATAACAAGGAGTCGTTTGTGTGGTAGGGGTCAAGGACATGGGGAGTTCAGGCCCTAAAGTTATGGAACTCGATATTGAAGACCGGAGGGCTGTCAGGTCTCCAAGTGGAAAATGAGTCGTTGTTCTTTCATCTGGAGCTAGAACACTGCTGCAAGCCTGAGACAGAGATGTTGGTCAGGGAACAGGGTGATGTGTTAAAGTGGCAGACAACCGCCAGGTCAGGGCCTTTTTCCTGCGGGCAGAACCGGGATGTTCTGCGAAGCAGTCACCCAGTTTATGCTTCATGCTACATTGGGGAAACGACACTGTGAGCAGCGAATGCAGTGGACTAGGTTGTGGCAAAAGTGCTGCTTCACCTGGCAGGTATGTTTGAGCCCTTGGATATTCAGGAGGGAGCAGGTAAATGGGCAGGTGTTACACATTCGGCGGTTGCAGGCGAAAGCGACTTGGCACTATGGGAGGTGGGTGTGGGGTGTTGCGAGTGAAGGAAGAGTGGACCCGAAGTGTAACCCCTGGCACAACGGGTGCGTGTTGGGACCATAACCCACTCTCTCCTATTCACTCAATGTCGTCTTTAGCAGCTTTCCCGTATAACTGCGCTCTGTTCTGCACCTCGCCTTCTCATCTGCTTCCGAAAAAAGCTTGGACATAAATATTTCACAGTGATATACTGGCCCAATGTGCACAGTCGAGTTGATACACTCGTGGAGATCTGCGTGGTCTTCTCCTGTTCTCTGTATCCCATGGTGAGGAGGGTAATGCTTGTCACTGGCCGCTCGGGTGTCATAGAAAAGTTTCAAAACAAAATGGTTGAATTATCTGCCAGTGGAGAGAGCCCGGTTCCTGGGGACGTGACAAACAGCAGCAGGGAGACTGAATGAGAAGCAGCTGTTCGAGAAACTCTTTGCCGCTAGCAATTCTTAGAGCAATCTCAAATGTATTTCATAGTGAGCACGTCTCAGGTCACTCAAGCGGTGTGGGGCATTCATCGCGCGCCGGCTCGCTGGCTCGTTGGTCTAGGCGTATGATTCTCGCTTTGGGTGCCGTACTGTGATGAGTTGCGAGAGGTCCCGGGTTCAAATCCCGGACGAGCCCGAGGTTTTTCTAAAACTTGACTTGTGCAAAACTGCCTGATTAATTTTCTCAAAAAGCACCTTGGTGAAACGAGGTTGGGCTGTCTGGAGTACGGACAAGGCAGAAAACAGGGAAGTGAAATGGTTGGATGTCGTGTCGAACAGGTTGACGTGAGCTGTGCGGTGTTTGGGGAATGTCAGCAATGAAGGTAGATTGGAAAATTGGGACAGCTCTCCTCGGAGAACCGAAGTTTTCCAAGTCATGAGGGACCTAGAAACAGGAAATAATGTTGTGAAAATGTTCCCACACCTGAAAGGTCCACAACGATTCGGCAGAATTTTAAGGTCACCAGGAAAACAAGTAAAAGTGACAGGAGGAAGAACGTTTTCGTACAGGGAGTGGTTAGTGTCAGTAAGTCCCTGTCGGACATTGACAAAGAGGAAGATTCAATGAACACAAAAGGGAATTCGGTGGTCACGTTCAGATGTGCAGATTTACGCTGAGAATGAAACGAATAGACACACGTTGACTTAAGTATAGAACCAGCAGAGCGAAGGTGGGCCGCATGGCCTCCGTCTGCGCTGCGACACATGTTGTGATTCAGTGTGAAATCACATCACAGTTCGACCAACAGAATGTGGGAATTTAGTAAAAACGTTTCTATTTACACAGCCTCCGTACGTCTGCGAAACAGCATATCACACGACAGCAGCGGAGGTCTTTGACATCAGTCTCGAACGTGCGAGCCGCGTGCCAGATGAAAAGCTGAATCGCTCTGTGGACAGGGCTCAGAGCGTGGCAGCAGAGTGGCGCAGCGGGAGCGTGCTGGGCCCATAACCCAGAGGTCGATGGATCGAAACCATCCTCTGCTATTATTCAATGTCACCTCGAGCTGATTTCCTTTGGATCGGTGCTCTCTTCTGCCAGCTGCATACCCGAATGGCATGTAGCATATCGATGCACTCGCCAAATCCACTCCATGCAAGGTGCGTGGTTTTCGAGGTCTCAGTGGCATTCTGTTGTTCGGCGGTTTTTATTCTGAACTGGATCGCAAAACCAGTTCTCTGCGATGCCAATCAGCTGGTCAAGTTGAAACAAATGTCTTGCGGTTTCGTCCATTCCCTGCAGTAATTCGCTACCCTGGTTCAGACGTGAATGACAAGCATGTCAAAAACCTCATCACGACTCAGACACAGTTCCCCCACGATTAGGACGGATCCCACCGATTGTGAATAACCTCAGAGAGAGAGAGAGAGACAGGCAATCGGCGTGGATTCGATGGGTTGAACGGCTTGTGTCTACGCGAGAATGGTGCTACGTGTTTATGGCGTCCCACTGCCTGTCTCTGGGACAGAGAGGCTGAGGGAGCAAAACTGGTTCATTTTTAACCGTCCCTTCCGTGTTGGACTGCCTGCAGTCCCTCAGCTCAGGGCCGTGGGGAGGACTCTCAGTGAGTGAAGGTTTCACTCGGAGTCTCTTCATCTGGGACACTTGGGGCTCAGATGTTAACTGCTGCGCGGTAGCAACAAAGAAAGCGATGCCCACTTTGCAATAGACTTTCCGTAAGATTGCTGCGTGAAGACGATTCTGAACACCAAGAAGGCTGCACAACAATGTGAATTTACCTGGGCGAAGAGTCCTCGGTGTCCATTTCTCTCTGTCCTTCCAGCACAGCATCTTTCCATCGCTCCGATAACAGACCTTTGGAGAAAGTTCACAATCAAAGTTGTTCATGTTCCCCGCATTAATGCAACTGACACCTCTCACCCCAACGGTTTCAGAGAGTGAGAGAGAGAGAGAGAGAGAGAGACTCTACCCGCCCCCCCCCCAAACCCCGCCCCCCCCCCCCCCCACAACAACGTGCAAGTAGAAATAAATTGGTTTAATTATCGAGGAGTGGAGATAGTCCAGTTCCTGGGGATGAGACAAACATCATCGCCCCGGGGACAAAATGACAAGCAGAAGTTCTGGAAACGCTTTGCTGCTTGCAATTCTTGGAGCAATGTGGAATGTACTTCACACTGAGCAACTTTCAGCTGGCTCAGAGTCTCCAATGTACATTGCTGTGTTTTGCCGCCAGCTCAGAGAGAGAGAACAATAGGAAGGACGTAGGAGTGAATAACGATCCGCGTGAGAGGGCGAATAGCTGCTCATGGAGACTGTTAGTGGCTAACAATACGTAGTGTGTCATAGCAGACGAGGTGATAACAAGGAGTCGTTTGTGTGGTAGGGGTCAAGGACATGGGGGAGTTCAGGCCCTAAAGTTATGGAACTCGATATTGAAGACCGGAGGGCTGTCAGGTCTCCAAGTGGAAAATGAGTCGTTGTTCTTTCATCTGGAGCTAGAACACTGCTGCAAGCCTGAGACAGAGATGTTGGTCAGGGAACAGGGTGATGTGTTAAAGTGGCAGACAACCGCCAGGTCAGGGCCTTTTTCCTGCGGGCAGAACCGGGATGTTCAGCGAAGCAGTCACCCAGTTTATGCTTCATGCTACATTGGGGAAACGACACTGTGAGCAGCGAATGCAGTGGACTAGGTTGTGGCAAAAGTGCTGCTTCACCTGGCAGGTATGTTTGAGCCCTTGGATATTCAGGAGGGAGCAGGTAAATGGGCAGGTGTTACACATTCGGCGGTTGCAGGCGAAAGCGACTTGGCACTATGGGAGGTGGGTGTGGGGTGTTGCGAGTGAAGGAAGAGTGGACCCGAAGTGTAACCCCTGGCACAACGGGTGCGTGTTGGGACCATAACCCACTCTCTCCTATTCACTCAATGTCGTCTTTAGCAGCTTCCCCGTATAACTGCGCTCTGTTCTGCACCTCGCCTTCTCATCTGCTTCCGAAAAAAGCTTGGACATAAATATTTCACAGTGATATACTGGCCCAATGTGCACAGTCGAGTTGATACACTCGTGGAGATCTGCGTGGTCTTCTCCTGTTCTCTGTATCCCATGGTGAGGAGGGTAATGCTTGTCACTGGCCGCTCGGGTGTCATAGAAAAGTTTCAAAACAAAATGGTTGAATTATCTGCCAGTGGAGAGAGCCCGGTTCCTGGGGACGTGACAAACAGCAGCAGGGAGACTGAATGAGAAGCAGCTGTTCGAGAAACTCTTTGCCGCTAGCAATTCTTAGAGCAATCTCAAATGTATTTCATAGTGAGCACGTCTCAGGTCACTCAAGCGGTGTGGGGCATCATCGCGCGCCGGCTCGCTGGCTCGTTGGTCTAGGCGTATGATTCTCGCTTTGGGTGCCGTACTGTGATGAGTTGCGAGAGGTCCCGGGTTCAAATCCCGGACGAGCCCGAGGTTTTTCTAAAACTTGACTTGTGCAAAACTGCCTGATTAATTTTCTCAAAAAGCACCTTGGTGAAACGAGGTTGGGCTGTCTGGAGTACGGACAAGGCAGAAAACAGGGAAGTGAAATGGTTGGATGTAGTGTCGAACAGGTTGACGTGAGCTGTGCGGTGTTTGGGGAATGTCAGCAATGAAGGTAGATTGGAAAATTGGGACAGCTCTCCTCGGAGAACCGAAGTTTTCCAAGTCATGAGGGACCTAGAAACAGGAAATAATGTTGTGAAAATGTTCCCACACCTGAAAGGTCCACAACGATTCGGCAGAATTTTAAGGTCACCAGGAAAACAAGTAAAAATGACAGGAGGAAGAACGTTTTCGTACAGGGAGTGGTTAGTGTCAGTAAGTCCCTGTCGGACATTGACAAAGAGGAAGATTCAATGAACACAAAAGGGAATTCGGTGGTCACGTTCAGATGTGCAGATTTACGCTGAGAATGAAACGAATAGACACACGTTGACTGAAGTATAGAACCAGCAGAGCGAAGGTGGGCCGCATGGCCTCCGTCTGCGCTGCGACACATGTTGTGATTCAGTGTGAAATCACATCACAGTTCGACCAACAGAATGTGGGAATTTAGTAAAAACGTTTCTATTTACACAGCCTCCGTACGTCTGCGAAACAGCATATCACACGACAGCAGCGGAGGTCTTTGACATCAGTCTCGAACGTGCGAGCCGCGTGCCAGATTAAAAGCTGAATCGCTCTGTGGACAGGGCTCAGAGCGTGGCAGCAGAGTGGCGCAGCGGGAGCGTGCTGGGCCCATAACCCAGAGGTCGATGGATCGAAACCATCCTCTGCTATTATTCAATGTCACCTCGAGCTGATTTCCTTTGGATCGGTGCTCTCTTCTGCCAGCTGCATACCCGAATGGCATGTAGCATATCGATGGACAGGGCCTCAGAGCGTGGCAGCAGAGTGGCGCAGCGGGAGCGTGCTGGGCCCGTAACCCAGAGGTCGATGGATCGAAACCATCCTCTGCTATTATTCAATGTCACCTCGAGCTGATTTCCTTTGGTCGGTGCTCTCTTCTGCCAGCTGCATACCCGAATGGCATGTACTCGCCAAATCCACTCCATGCAAGGCGCGTGGTTTTAGAGGTCTCAGTGGCATTCTGTTGTTCGGCGGTTTTTATTCTGAACTGGATCGCAAAACCAGTTCTCTGCGATGCCAATCAGCTGGTCAAGTTGAAACAAATGTCTTGCGGTTTCGTCCATTCCCTGCAGTAATTCGCTACCCTGGTTCAGACGTGAATGACAAGCATGTCAAAAACCTCATCACGACTCAGACACAGTTCCCCCACGATTAGGACGGATCCCACCGATTGTGAATAACCTCAGAGAGAGAGAGAGAGAGAGAGACAGGCAATCGGCGTGGATTCGATGGGTTGAACGGCTTGTGTCTACGCGAGAATGGTGCTACGTGTTTATGGCGTCCCACTGCCTGTCTCTGGGACAGAGAGGCTGAGGGAGCAAAACTGGTTCATTTTTAACCGTCCCTTCCGTGTTGGACTGCCTGCAGTCCCTCAGCTCAGGGCCGTGGGGAGGACTCTCAGTGAGTGAAGGTTTCACTCGGAGTCTCTTCATCTGGGACACTTGGGGCTCAGATGTTAACTGCTGCGCGGTAGCAACAAAGAAAGCGATGCCCACTTTGCAATAGACTTTCCGTAAGATTGCTGCGTGAAGACGATTTCTGAACACCAAGAAGGCTGCACAACAATGTGAATTTACCTGGGCGAAGAGTCCTCGGTGTCCATTTCTCTCTGTCCTGCCAGCACAGCATCTTTCTATCGCTCCGATAACAGACCTTTGGAGAAAGTTCACAATCAAAGTTGTTCATCTTCCCCGCATTAATGCAACTGACACCTCTCACCCCAACGGTTTCAGAGAGTGAGAGAGAGAGAGAGAGAGAGAGAGACTCTACCCGCCCCCACCCTACACCCCGCACCCCCCCCCCCCCCAACCCCCAGAACAACGTGCAAGTAGAAATAAATTGGTTTAATTATCGAGGAGTGGAGATAGTCCAGTTCCTGGGGATGAGACAAACATCATCGCCCCGGGGACAAAATGACAAGCAGAAGTTCTGGAAACGCTTTGCTGCTTGCAATTCTTGGAGCAATGTGGAATGTACTTCACACTGAGCAACTTTCAGCTGGCTCAGAGTCTCCAATGTACATTGCTGTGTTTGCCGCCAGCTCAGAGAGAGAGAACAATAGGAAGGACGTAGGAGTGAATAACGATCCGCGTGAGAGGGCGAATAGCTGCTCATGGAGACTGTTAGTGGCTAACAATACGTAGTGTGTCATAGCAGACGAGGTGATAACAAGGAGTCGTTTGTGTGGTAGGGGTCAAGGACATGGGGGAGTTCAGGCCCTAAAGTTATGGAACTCGATATTGAAGACCGGAGGGCTGTCAGGTCTCCAAGTGGAAAATGAGTCGTTGTTCTTTCATCTGGAGCTAGAACACTGCTGCAAGCCTGAGACAGAGATGTTGGTCAGGGAACAGGGTGATGTGTTAAAGTGGCAGACAACCGCCAGGTCAGGGCCTTTTTCCTGCGGGCAGAACCGGGATGTTCTGCGAAGCAGTCACCCAGTTTATGCTTCATGCTACATTGGGGAAACGACACTGTGAGTAGCGAATGCAGTGGACTAGGTTGTGGCAAAAGTGCTGCTTCACCTGGCAGGTATGTTTGAGCCCTTGGATATTCAGGAGGGAGCAGGTAAATGGGCAGGTGTTACACATTCGGCGGTTGCAGGCGAAAGCGACTTGGCACTATGGGAGGTGGGTGTGGGGTGTTGCGAGTGAAGGAAGAGTGGACCCGAAGTGTAACCCCTGGCACAACGGGTGCGTGTTGGGACCATAACCCACTCTCTCCTATTCACTCAATGTCGTCTTTAGCAGCTTCCCCGTATAACTGCGCTCTGTTCTGCACCTCGCCTTCTCATCTGCTTCCGGAAAAAAGCTTGGACATAAATATTTCACAGTGATATACTGGCCCAATGTGCACAGTCGAGTTGATACACTCGTGGAGATCTGCGTGGTCTTCTCCTGTTCTCTGTATCCCATGGTGAGGAGGGTAATGCTTGTCACTGGCCGCTCGGGTGTCATAGAAAGTTTCAAAACAAAATGGTTGAATTGTCTGCCAGTGGAGAGAGCCCGGTTCCTGGGGACGTGACAAACAGCAGCAGGGAGACTGAATGAGAAGCAGCTGTTCGAGAAACTCTTTGCCGCTAGCAATTCTTAGAGCAATCTCAAATGTATTTCATAGTGAGCACGTCTCAGGTCACTCAAGCGGTGTGGGGCATTCATCGCGCGCCGGCTCTCTGGCTCGTTGGTCTAGGCGTATGATTCTCGCTTTGGGTGCCGTACTGTGATGAGTTGCGAGAGGTCCCGGGTTCAAATCCCGGACGAGCCCGACGTTTTTCTAAAACTTGACTTGTGCAAAACTGCCTGATTAATTTTCTCAAAAAGCACCTTGGTGAAACGAGGTTGGGCTGTCTGGAGTACGGACAAGGCAGAAAACAGGGAAGTGAAATGGTTGGATGTCGTGTCGAACAGGTTGACGTGAGCTGTGCGGTGTTTGGGGAATGTCAGCAATGAAGGTAGATTGGAAAATTGGGACAGCTCTCCTCGGAGAACCGAAGTTTTCCAAGTCATGAGGGACCTAGAAACAGGAAATAATGTTGTGAAAATGTTCCCACACCTGAAAGGTCCACAACGATTCGGCAGAATTTTAAGGTCACCAGGAAAACAAGTAAAAGTGACAGGAGGAAGAACGTTTTCGTACAGGGAGTGGTTAGTGTCAGTAAGTCCCTGTCGGACATTGACAAAGAGGAAGATTCAATGAACACAAAAGGGAATTCGGTGGTCACGTTCAGATGTGCAGATTTACGCTGAGAATGAAACGAATAGACACACGTTGACTTAAGTATAGAACCAGCAGAGCGAAGGTGGGCCGCATGGCCTCCGTCTGCGCTGCGACACATGTTGTGATTCAGTGTGAAATCACATCACAGTTCGACCAACAGAATGTGGGAATTTAGTAAAAACGTTTCTATTTACACAGCCTCCGTACGTCTGCGAAACAGCATATCACACGACAGCAGCGGAGGTCTTTGACATCAGTCTCGAACGTGCGAGCCGCGTGCCAGATTAAAAGCTGAATCGCTCTGTGGACAGGGCCTCAGAGCGTGGCAGCAGAGTGGCGCAGCGGGAGCGTGCTGGGCCCATAACCCAGAGGTCGATGGATCGAAACCATCCTCTGCTATTATTCAATGTCACCTCGAGCTGATTTCCTTTGGATCGGTGCTCTCTTCTGCCAGCTGCATACCCGAATGGCATGTACTCGCCAAATCCACTCCATGCAAGGTGCGTGGTTTTCGAGGTCTCAGTGGCATTCTGTTGTTCGGCGGTTTTTATTCTGAACTGGATCGCAAAACCAGTTCTCTGCGATGCCAATCAGCTGGTCAAGTTGAAACAAATGTCTTGCGGTTTCGTCCATTCCCTGCAGTAATTCGCTACCCTGGTTCAGACGTGAATGACAAGCATGTCAAAAACCTCATCACGACTCAGACACAGTTCCCCCACGATTAGGACGGATCCCACCGATTGTGAATAACCTCAGAGAGAGAGAGAGAGACAGGCAATCGGCGTGGATTCGATGGGTTGAACGGCTTGTGTCTACGCGAGAATGGTGCTACGTGTTTATGGCGTCCCACTGCCTGTCTCTGGGACAGAGAGGCTGAGGGAGCAAAACTGGTTCATTTTTAACCGTCCCTTCCGTGTTGGACTGCCTGCAGTCCCTCAGCTCAGGGCCGTGGGGAGGACTCTCAGTGAGTGAAGGTTTCACTCGGAGTCTCTTCATCTGGGACACTTGGGGCTCAGATGTTAACTGCTGCGCGGTAGCAACAAAGAAAGCGATGCCCACTTTGCAATAGACTTTCCGTAAGATTGCTGCGTGAAGACGATTCTGAACACCAAGAAGGCTGCACAACAATGTGAATTTACCTGGGCGAAGAGTCCTCGGTGTCCATTTCTCTCTGTCCTGCCAGCACAGCATCTTTCTATCGCTCCGATAACAGACCTTTGGAGAAAGTTCACAATCAAAGTTGTTCATCTTCCCCGCATTAATGCAACTGACACCTCTCACCCCAACGGTTTCAGAGAGTGAGAGAGAGAGAGAGAGAGAGAGAGACTCTACCCCCCCCCCCCCCTACCCCCGCACCCCCCCCCCCCCCAACCCCCAGAACAACGTGCAAGTAGAAATAAATTGGTTTAATTATCGAGGAGTGGAGATAGTCCAGTTCCTGGGGATGAGACAAACATCATCGCCCCGGGGACAAAATGACAAGCAGAAGTTCTGGAAACGCTTTGCTGCTTGCAATTCTTGGAGCAATGTGGAATGTACTTCACACTGAGCAACTTTCAGCTGGCTCAGAGTCTCCAATGTACATTGCTGTGTTTGCCGCCAGCTCAGAGAGAGAGAACAATAGGAAGGACGTAGGAGTGAATAACGATCCGCGTGAGAGGGCGAATAGCTGCTCATGGAGACTGTTAGTGGCTAACAATACGTAGTGTGTCATAGCAGACGAGGTGATAACAAGGAGTCGTTTGTGTGGTAGGGGTCAAGGACATGGGGGAGTTCAGGCCCTAAAGTTATGGAACTCGATATTGAAGACCGGAGGGCTGTCAGGTCTCCAAGTGGAAAATGAGTCGTTGTTCTTTCATCTGGAGCTAGAACACTGCTGCAAGCCTGAGACAGAGATGTTGGTCAGGGAACAGGGTGATGTGTTAAAGTGGCAGACAACCGCCAGGTCAGGGCCTTTTTCCTGCGGGCAGAACCGGGATGTTCAGCGAAGCAGTCACCCAGTTATGCTTCATGCTACATTGGGGAAACGACACTGTGAGTAGCGAATGCAGTGGACTAGGTTGTGGCAAAAGTGCTGCTTCACCTGGCAGGTATGTTTGAGCCCTTGGATATTCAGGAGGGAGCCGGTAAATGGGCAGGTGTTACACATTCGGCGGTTGCAGGCGAAAGCGACTTGGCACTATGGGAGGTGGGTGTGGGGTGTTGCGAGTGAAGGAAGAGTGGACCCGAAGTGTAACCCCTGGCACAACGGGTGCGTGTTGGGACCATAACCCACTCTCTCCTATTCACTCAATGTCGTCTTTAGCAGCTTCCCCGTATAACTGCGCTCTGTTCTGCACCTCGCCTTCTCATCTGCTTCCGAAAAAAGCTTGGACATAAATATTTCACAGTGATATACTGGCCCAATGTGCACAGTCGAGTTGATACACTCGTGGAGATCTGCGTGGTCTTCTCCTGTTCTCTGTATCCCATGGTGAGGAGGGTAATGCTTGTCACTGGCCGCTCGGGTGTCATAGAAAAGTTTCAAAACAAAATGGTTGAATTATCTGCCAGTGGAGAGAGCCCGGTTCCTGGGGACGTGACAAACAGCAGCAGGGAGACTGAATGAGAAGCAGCTGTTCGAGAAACTCTTTGCCGCTAGCAATTCTTAGAGCAATCTCAAATGTATTTCATAGTGAGCACGTCTCAGGTCACTCAAGCGGTGTGGGGCATTCATCGCGCGCCGGCTCTCTGGCTCGTTGGTCTAGGCGTATGATTCTCGCTTTGGGTGCCGTACTGTGATGAGTTGCGAGAGGTCCCGGTTCAAATCCCGGACGAGCCCGAGGTTTTCTAAAACTTGACTTGTGCAAAACTGCCTGATTAATTTTCTCAAAAAGCACCTTGGTGAAACGAGGTTGGGCTGTCTGGAGTACGGACAAGGCAGAAAACAGGGAAGTGAAATGGTTGGATGTAGTGTCGAACAGGTTGACGTGAGCTGTGCGGTGTTTGGGGAATGTCAGCAATGAAGGTAGATTGGAAAATTGGGACAGCTCTCCTCGGAGAACCGAAGTTTTCCAAGTCATGAGGGACCTAGAAACAGGAAATAATGTTGTGAAAATGTTCCCACACCTGAAAGGTCCACAACGATTCGGCAGAATTTTAAGGTCACCAGGAAAACAAGTAAAAGTGACAGGAGGAAGAACGTTTTCGTACAGGGAGTGGTTAGTGTCAGTAAGTCCCTGTCGGACATTGACAAAGAGGAAGATTCAATGAACACAAAAGGGAATTCGGTGGTCACGTTCAGATGTGCAGATTTACGCTGAGAATGAAACGAATAGACACACGTTGACTGAAGTATAGAACCAGCAGAGCGAAGGTGGGCCGCATGGCCTCCGTCTGCGCTGCGACACATGTTGTGATTCAGTGTGAAATCACATCACAGTTCGACCAACAGAATGTGGGAATTTAGTAAAAACGTTTCTATTTACACAGCCTCCGTACGTCTGCGAAACAGCATATCACACGACAGCAGCGGAGGTCTTTGACATCAGTCTCGAACGTGCGAGCCGCGTGCCAGATTAAAAGCTGAATCGCTCTGTGGACAGGGCCTCAGAGCGTGGCAGCAGAGTGGCGCAGCGGGAGCGTGCTGGGCCCATAACCCAGAGGTCGATGGATCGAAACCATCCTCTGCTATTATTCAATGTCACCTCGAGCTGATTTCCTTTGGATCGGTGCTCTCTTCTGCCAGCTGCATACCCGAATGGCATGTACTCGCCAAATCCACTCCATGCAAGGTGCGTGGTTTTCGAGGTCTCAGTGGCATTCTGTTGTTCGGCGGTTTTATTCTGAACTGGATCGCAAAACCAGTTCTCTGCGATGCCAATCAGCTGGTCAAGTTGAAACAAATGTCTTGCGGTTTCGTCCATTCCCTGCAGTAATTCGCTACCCTGGTTCAGACGTGAATGACAAGCATGTCAAAAACCTCATCACGACTCAGACACAGTTCCCCCACGATTAGGACGGATCCCACCGATTGTGAATAACCTCAGAGAGAGAGAGAGAGAGAGAGAGAGACAGGCAATCGGCGTGGATTCGATGGGTTGAACGGCTTGTGTCTACGCGAGAATGGTGCTACGTGTTTATGGCGTCCCACTGCCTGTCTCTGGGACAGAGAGGCTGAGGGAGCAAAACTGGTTCATTTTTAACCGTCCCTTCCGTGTTGGACTGCCTGCAGTCCCTCAGCTCAGGGCCGTGGGGAGGACTCTCAGTGAGTGAAGGTTTCACTCGGAGTCTCTTCATCTGGGACACTTGGGGCTCAGATGTTAACTGCTGCGCGGTAGCAACAAAGAAAGCGATGCCCACTTTGCAATAGACTTTCCGTAAGATTGCTGCGTGAAGACGATTTCTGAACACCAAGAAGGCTGCACAACAATGTGAATTTACCTGGCGAAGAGTCCTCGGTGTCCATTTCTCTCTGTCCTGCCAGCACAGCATCTTTCTATCGCTCCGATAACAGACCTTTGGAGAAAGTTCACAATCAAAGTTGTTCATCTTCCCCGCATTAATGCAACTGACACCTCTCACCCCAACGGTTTCAGAGAGTGAGAGAGAGAGAGAGAGAGAGAGAGACTCTACCCGCCCCCACCCTACACCCCGCACCCCCCCCCCCCCCCACCCCCAGAACAACGTGCAAGTAGAAATAAATTGGTTTAATTATCGAGGAGTGGAGATAGTCCAGTTCCTGGGGATGAGACAAACATCATCGCCCCGGGGACAAAATGACAAGCAGAAGTTCTGGAAACGCTTTGCTGCTTGCAATTCTTGGAGCAATGTGGAATGTACTTCACACTGAGCAACTTTCAGCTGGCTCAGAGTCTCCAATGTACATTGCTGTGTTTTGCCGCCAGCTCAGAGAGAGAGAACAATAGGAAGGACGTAGGAGTGAATAACGATCCGCGTGAGAGGGCGAATAGCTGCTCATGGAGACTGTTAGTGGCTAACAATACGTAGTGTGTCATAGCAGACGAGGTGATAACAAGGAGTCGTTTGTGTGGTAGGGGTCAAGGACATGGGGGAGTTCAGGCCCTAAAGTTATGGAACTCGATATTGAAGACCGGAGGGCTGTCAGGTCTCCAAGTGGAAAATGAGTCGTTGTTCTTTCATCTGGAGCTAGAACACTGCTGCAAGCCTGAGACAGAGATGTTGGTCAGGGAACAGGGTGATGTGTTAAAGTGGCAGACAACCGCCAGGTCAGGGCCTTTTTCCTGCGGGCAGAACCGGGATGTTCAGCGAAGCAGTCACCCAGTTTATGCTTCATGCTACATTGGGGAAACGACACTGTGAGTAGCGAATGCAGTGGACTAGGTTGTGGCAAAAGTGCTGCTTCACCTGGCAGGTATGTTTGAGCCCTTGGATATTCAGGAGGGAGCAGGTAAATGGGCAGGTGTTACACATTCGGCGGTTGCAGGCGAAAGCGACTTGGCACTATGGGAGGTGGGTGTGGGGTGTTGCGAGTGAAGGAAGAGTGGACCCGAAGTGTAACCCCTGGCACAACGGGTGCGTGTTGGGACCATAACCCATCTCTCCTATTCACTCAATGTCGTCTTTAGCAGCTTCCCCGTATAACTGCGCTCTGTTCTGCACCTCGCCTTCTCATCTGCTTCCGGAAAAAAGCTTGGACATAAATATTTCACAGTGATATACTGGCCCAATGTGCACAGTCGAGTTGATACACTCGTGGAGATCTGCGTGGTCTTCTCCTGTTCTCTGTATCCCATGGTGAGGAGGGTAATGCTTGTCACTGGCCGCTCGGGTGTCATAGAAGAGTTTCAAAACAAAATGGTTGAATTATCTGCCAGTGGAGAGAGCCCGGTTCCTGGGGACGTGACAAACAGCAGCAGGGAGACTGAATGAGAAGCAGCTGTTCGAGAAACTCTTTGCCGCTAGCAATTCTTAGAGCAATCTCAAATGTATTTCATAGTGAGCACGTCTCAGGTCACTCAAGCGGTGTGGGGCATCATCGCGCGCCGGCTCGCTGGCTCGTTGGTCTAGGCGTATGATTCTCGCTTTGGGTGCCGTACTGTGATGAGTTGCGAGAGGTCCCGGTTCAAATCCCGGACGAGCCCGACGTTTTTCTAAAACTTGACTTGTGCAAAACTGCCTGATTAATTTTCTCAAAAAGCACCTTGGTGAAACGAGGTTGGGCTGTCTGGAGTACGGACAAGGCAGAAAACAGGGAAGTGAAATGGTTGGATGTAGTGTCGAACAGGTTGACGTGAGCTGTGCGGTGTTTGGGGAATGTCAGCAATGAAGGTAGATTGGAAAATTGGGACAGCTCTCCTCGGAGAACCGAAGTTTTCCAAGTCATGAGGGACCTAGAAACAGGAAATAATGTTGTGAAAATGTTCCCACACCTGAAAGGTCCACAACGATTCGGCAGAATTTTAAGGTCACCAGGAAAACAAGTAAAAGTGACAGGAGGAAGAACGTTTTCGTACAGGGAGTGGTTAGTGTCAGTAAGTCCCTGTCGGACATTGACAAAGAGGAAGATTCAATGAACACAAAAGGGAATTCGGTGGTCACGTTCAGATGTGCAGATTTACGCTGAGAATGAAACGAATAGACACACGTTGACTTAAGTATAGAACCAGCAGAGCGAAGGTGGGGCCGCATGGCCTCCGTCTGCGCTGCGACACATGTTGTGATTCAGTGTGAAATCACATCACAGTTCGACCAACAGAATGTGGGAATTTAGTAAAAACGTTTCTATTTACACAGCCTCCGTACGTCTGCGAAACAGCATATCACACGACAGCAGCGGAGGTCTTTGACATCAGTCTCGAACGTGCGAGCCGCGTGCCAGATTAAAAGCTGAATCGCTCTGTGGACAGGGCTCAGAGCGTGGCAGCAGAGTGGCGCAGCGGGAGCGTGCTGGGCCCATAACCCAGAGGTCGATGGATCGAAACCATCCTCTGCTATTATTCAATGTCACCTCGAGCTGATTTCCTTTGGATCGGTGCTCTCTTCTGCCAGCTGCATACCCGAATGGCATGTACTCGCCAAATCCACTCCATGCAAGGCGCGTGGTTTTAGAGGTCTCAGTGGCATTCTGTTGTTCGGCGGTTTTTATTCTGAACTGGATCGCAAAACCAGTTCTCTGCGATGCCAATCAGCTGGTCAAGTTGAAACAAATGTCTTGCGGTTTCGTCCATTCCCTGCAGTAATTCGCTACCCTGGTTCAGACGTGAATGACAAGCATGTCAAAAACCTCATCACGACTCAGACACAGTTCCCCCACGATTAGGACGGATCCCACCGATTGTGAATAACCTCAGAGAGAGAGAGAGAGAGAGAGAGAGACAGGCAATCGGCGTGGATTCGATGGGTTGAACGGCTTGTGTCTACGCGAGAATGGTGCTACGTGTTTATGGCGTCCCACTGCCTGTCTCTGGGACAGAGAGGCTGAGGGAGCAAAACTGGTTCATTTTTAACCGTCCCTTCCGTGTTGGACTGCCTGCAGTCCCTCAGCTCAGGGCCGTGGGGAGGACTCTCAGTGAGTGAAGGTTTCACTCGGAGTCTCTTCATCTGGGACACTTGGGGCTCAGATGTTAACTGCTGCGCGGTAGCAACAAAGAAAGCGATGCCCACTTTGCAATAGACTTTCCGTAAGATTGCTGCGTGAAGACGATTTCTGAACACCAAGAAGGCTGCACAACAATGTGAATTTACCTGGGCGAAGAGTCCTCGGTGTCCATTTCTCTCTGTCCTTCCAGCACAGCATCTTTCCATCGCTCCGATAACAGACCTTTGGAGAAAGTTCACAATCAAAGTTGTTCATGTTCCCCGCATTAATGCAACTGACACCTCTCACCCCAACGGTTTCAGAGAGTGAGAGAGAGAGAGAGAGAGAGAGAGACTCTACCCGCCCCCACCCTACACCCCGCACCACCCCCCCCCCCCACCCCCAGAACAACGTGCAAGTAGAAATAAATTGGTTTAATTATCGAGGAGTGGAGATAGTCCAGTTCCTGGGGATGAGACAAACATCATCGCCCCGGGGACAAAATGACAAGCAGAAGTTCTGGAAACGCTTTGCTGCTTGCAATTCTTGGAGCAATGTGGAATGTACTTCACACTGAGCAACTTTCAGCTGGCTCAGAGTCTCCAATGTACATTGCTGTGTTTGCCGCCAGCTCAGAGAGAGAGAACAATAGGAAGGACGTAGGAGTGAATAACGATCCGCGTGAGAGGGCGAATAGCTGCTCATGGAGACTGTTAGTGGCTAACAATACGTAGTGTGTCATAGCAGACGAGGTGATAACAAGGAGTCGTTTGTGTGGTAGGGGTCAAGGACATGGGGGAGTTCAGGCCCTAAAGTTATGGAACTCGATATTGAAGACCGGAGGGCTGTCAGGTCTCCAAGTGGAAAATGAGTCGTTGTTCTTTCATCTGGAGCTAGAACACTGCTGCAAGCCTGAGACAGAGATGTTGGTCAGGGAACAGGGTGATGTGTTAAAGTGGCAGACAACCGCCAGGTCAGGGCCTTTTTCCTGCGGGCAGAACCGGGATGTTCAGCGAAGCAGTCACCCAGTTTATGCTTCATGCTACATTGGGGAAACGACACTGTGAGTAGCGAATGCAGTGGACTAGGTTGTGGCAAAAGTGCTGCTTCACCTGGCAGGTATGTTTGAGCCCTTGGATATTCAGGAGGGAGCAGGTAAATGGGCAGGTGTTACACATTCGGCGGTTTCAGGCGAAAGCGACTTGGCACTATGGGAGGTGGGTGTGGGGTGTTGCGAGTGAAGGAAGAGTGGACCCGAAGTGTAACCCCTGGCACAACGGTGCGTGTTGGGACCATAACCCACTCTCTCCTATTCACTCAATGTCGTCTTTAGCAGCTTCCCCGTATAACTGCGCTCTGTTCTGCACCTCGCCTTCTCATCTGCTTCCGGAAAAAAGCTTGGACATAAATATTTCACAGTGATATACTGGCCCAATGTGCACAGTCGAGTTGATACACTCGTGGAGATCTGCGTGGTCTTCTCCTGTTCTCTGTATCCCATGGTGAGGAGGGTAATGCTTGTCACTGGCCGCTCGGGTGTCATAGAAGAGTTTCAAAACAAAATGGTTGAATTATCTGCCAGTGGAGAGAGCCCGGTTCCTGGGGACGTGACAAACAGCAGCAGGGAGACTGAATGAGAAGCAGCTGTTCGAGAAACTCTTTGCCGCTAGCAATTCTTAGAGCAATCTCAAATGTATTTCATAGTGAGCACGTCTCAGGTCACTCAAGCGGTGTGGGGCATTCATCGCGCGCCGGCTCGCTGGCTCGTTGGTCTAGGCGTATGATCTCGCTTTGGGTGCCGTACTGTGATGAGTTGCGAGAGGTCCGGGTTCAAATCCCGGACGAGCCCGACGTTTTTCTAAAACTTGACTTGTGCAAAACTGCCTGATTAATTTTCTCAAAAAGCACCTTGGTGAAACGAG
The DNA here is from genome assembly GCF_020745735.1 of Hemiscyllium ocellatum. Taxonomy (NCBI): domain Eukaryota; kingdom Metazoa; phylum Chordata; class Chondrichthyes; order Orectolobiformes; family Hemiscylliidae; genus Hemiscyllium; species Hemiscyllium ocellatum. Next base: position 103,848 of record NW_026867792.1, read on the forward strand.
GTTGGGCTGTCTGGAGTACGGACAAGGCAGAAAACAGGGAAGTGAAATGGTTGGATGTAGTGTCGAACAGGTTGACGTGAGCTGTGCGGTGTTTGGGGAATGTCAGCAATGAAGGTAGATTGGAAAATTGGGACAGCTCTCCTCGGAGAACCGAAGTTTTCCAAGTCATGAGGGACCTAGAAACAGGAAATAATGTTGTGAAAATGTTCCCACACCTGAAAGGTCCACAACGATTCGGCAGAATTTTAAGGTCACCAGGAAAACAAGTAAAAGTGACAGGAGGAAGAACGTTTTCGTACAGGGAGTGGTTAGTGTCAGTAAGTCCCTGTCGGACATTGACAAAGAGGAAGATTCAATGAACACAAAAGGGAATTCGGTGGTCACGTTCAGATGTGCAGATTTACGCTGAGAATGAAACGAATAGACACACGTTGACTTAAGTATAGAACCAGCAGAGCGAAGGTGGGCCGCATGGCCTCCGTCTGCGCTGCGACACATGTTGTGATTCAGTGTGAAATCACATCACAGTTCGACCAACAGAATGTGGGAATTTAGTAAAAAACGTTTCTATTTACACAGCCTCCGTACGTCTGCGAAACAGCATATCACACGACAGCAGCGGAGGTCTTTGACATCAGTCTCGAACGTGCGAGCCGCGTGCCAGATTAAAAGCTGAATCGCTCTGTGGACAGGGCTCAGAGCGTGGCAGCAGAGTGGCGCAGCGGGAGCGTGCTGGGCCCATAACCCAGAGGTCGATGGATCGAAACCATCCTCTGCTATTATTCAATGTCACCTCGAGCTGATTTCCTTTGGATCGGTGCTCTCTTCTGCCAGCTGCATACCCGAATGGCATGTACTCGCCAAATCCACTCCATGCAAGGTGCGTGGTTTTCGAGGTCTCAGTGGCATTCTGTTGTTCGGCGGTTTTTATTCTGAACTGGATCGCAAAACCAGTTCTCTGCGATGCCAATCAGCTGGTCAAGTTGAAACAAATGTCTTGCGGTTTCGTCCATTCCCTGCAGTAATTCGCTACCCTGGTTCAGACGTGAATGACAAGCATGTCAAAAACCTCATCACGACTCAGACACAGTTCCCCACGATTAGGACGGATCCCACCGATTGTGAATAACCTCAGAGAGAGAGAGAGAGAGAGAGAGAGACAGGCAATCGGCGTGGATTCGATGGGTTGAACGGCTTGTGTCTACGCGAGAATGGTGCTACGTGTTTATGGCGTCCCACTGCCTGTCTCTGGGACAGAGAGGCTGAGGGAGCAAAACTGGTTCATTTTTAACCGTCCCTTCCGTGTTGGACTGCCTGCAGTCCCTCAGCTCAGGGCCGTGGGGAGGACTCTCAGTGAGTGAAGGTTTCACTCGGAGTCTCTTCATCTGGGACACTTGGGCTCAGATGTTAACTGCTGCGCGGTAGCAACAAAGAAAGCGATGCCCACTTTGCAATAGACTTTCCGTAAGATTGCTGCGTGAAGACGATTTCTGAACACCAAGAAGGCTGCACAACAATGTGAATTTACCTGGCGAAGAGTCCTCGGTGTCCATTTCTCTCTGTCCTGCCAGCACAGCATCTTTCTATCGCTCCGATAACAGACCTTTGGAGAAAGTTCACAATCAAAGTTGTTCATCTTCCCCGCATTAATGCAACTGACACCTCTCACCCCAACGGTTTCAGAGAGTGAGAGAGAGAGAGAGAGAGAGAGAGACTCTACCCGCCCCCACCCTACACCCCCGCACCCCACCCCCCCCCCAACCCCCAGAACAACGTGCAAGTAGAAATAAATTGGTTTAATTATCGAGGAGTGGAGATAGTCCAGTTCCTGGGGATGAGACAAACATCATCGCCCCGGGGACAAAATGACAAGCAGAAGTTCTGGAAACGCTTTGCTGCTTGCAATTCTTGGAGCAATGTGGAATGTACTTCACACTGAGCAACTTTCAGCTGGCTCAGAGTCTCCAATGTACATTGCTGTGTTTGCCGCCAGCTCAGAGAGAGAGAACAATAGGAAGGACGTAGGAGTGAATAACGATCCGCGTGAGAGGGCGAATAGCTGCTCATGGAGACTGTTAGTGGCTAACAATACGTAGTGTGTCATAGCAGACGAGGTGATAACAAGGAGTCGTTTGTGTGGTAGGGGTCAAGGACATGGGGGAGTTCAGGCCCTAAAGTTATGGAACTCGATATTGAAGACCGGAGGGCTGTCAGGTCTCCAAGTGGAAAATGAGTGTTGTTCTTTCATCTGGAGCTAGAACACTGCTGCAAGCCTGAGACAGAGATGTTGGTCAGGGAACAGGGTGATGTGTTAAAGTGGCAGACAACCGCCAGGTCAGGGCCTTTTTCCTGCGGGCAGAACCGGGATGTTCAGCGAAGCAGTCACCCAGTTTATGCTTCATGCTACATTGGGGAAACGACACTGTGAGTAGCGAATGCAGTGGACTAGGTTGTGGCAAAAGTGCTGCTTCACCTGGCAGGTATGTTTGAGCCCTTGGATATTCAGGAGGGAGCAGGTAAATGGGCAGGTGTTACACATTCGGCGGTTGCAGGCGAAAGCGACTTGGCACTATGGGAGGTGGGTGTGGGGTGTTGCGAGTGAAGGAAGAGTGGACCCGAAGTGTAACCCCTGGCACAACGGGTGCGTGTTGGGACCATAACCCATCTCTCCTATTCACTCAATGTCGTCTTTAGCAGCTTCCCGTATAACTGCGCTCTGTTCTGCACCTCGCCTTCTCATCTGCTTCCGGAAAAAAAGCTTGGACATAAATATTTCACAGTGATATACTGCCCAATGTGCACAGTCGAGTTGATACACTCGTGGAGATCTGCGTGTCTTCTCCTGTTCTCTGTATCCCATGGGAGAGAGGGAAATGCTGTCACTGGCCGCTCGGGTGTCATAGAAGAGTTTCAAACAAAATGGTTGAATTATCTGCCAGTGGAGAGAGCCCGGTTCTGGGGACGTGACAAACAGCAGCAGGGAGACTGAATGAGAAGCAGCTGTTCGAGAAACTCTTTGCCGCTAGCAATTCTTAGAGCAATCTCAAATGTATTTCATAGTGAGCACGTCTCAGGTCACTCAAGCGGTGTGGGGCATTCATCGCGCGCCGGCTCGCTTGGCT